>NW_028301615.1:6969696-7121212 GCF_987345545.1 Pholcus phalangioides | reverse complement strand
ATTTTGAAAAAACCGACAGGACCCCCCTTCCTTACACGTGTGAAAATTTAAAATTCAAATTGAATTTTGTAATTTTCTCCTGATTCAAACTCCAATCATAAATATGGTTCTGTATAACCTATCCGTGATGAAAATGTGTACAAAATAAACATGAAATATTATTCAATAGTTAAAAAAAAGTAATTTTGGAAAACCTGACAGGACCCTCCCTTACTCCTGTGAATATTTAAAATTCAAACTCAATTTTGGAATTTTCTCCCAATTCAAACTCGAATAATAAATATGGTTCTGTTTTCCCTATCCGTGATGAAAATGTGTACAAAATAAACATGAAGACTATTCAATAGCTCCAAAAAAGTAATTTTGTAAAAACCGACAGGACCCTCCCTTACAAGTGTGAAAATTTAAAATTCAAACTCACGTTTCGAATTTTCTTCCGATTCAAACTCGAATAATAAATATGGTTCTGTTTTCCCTATCCGTGATGAAAATGTCTACAAAATAAACATGAAAACTATTCAATAGCTCGAAAAAAGTAATTTTGAAAAAACCGACAGGACCCTCGCCTACAAGTGTGAAAATTTAAAATTCAAACTCAATTTTGGAATTTTCTCCCGATGCAAACTCAAATCATAAATATGGTTCAGTTTTCCCTATCCGTGATGAAAATGTCTACAAAATAAACATGAAAACTATTCAATAGCTCGAAAAAAGTAATTTTGAAAAAACCGACAGGACCCTCGCCTACAAGTGTGAAAATTTAAAATTCAAACTTAATTTTGGAATTTTCTCCCGATTAAAACTCAAATCATAAATATGGTTCAGTTTTCCCTATCCGTGATGAAAATGTCTACAAAATAAACATGAAAACTATTCAATAGCTCAAATCATATAACTCAAATCATAAATATGGTTCAGTTTTCCCTATCCGTGATGAAAATGTCTACAAAATAAACATGAAAACTATTCAATAGCTCGTAAAAAGTAATTTTGGAAAAACCGACAGGACCCTTCCCTTACAAGTGTGAAAATTTAAAATTCAAACTCAATTTTGGAATTTTATCCCGATTCAAACTCAAATCATAAATATGGTTCAATTTTCCCCATCCGTGATGAAAATGTCTACAAAATAAACATGAAAACTATTCAATAGGTCGAAAAAAGCAATTTTGAAAAAACCGACAGGACCCTTCCCTTACAAGTGTGAAAATTTAAAATTCAAACTCAATTTTGGAATTTTCTCCCGATTCAAACTCAAATCATAAATATGGTTCAGTTTTCCCTATCCGTGATGAAAATGTCTACAAAATAAACATTAAAACTATTCAATAGTTAAAAAAAAGTAATTTTGGAAAAACTGACAGGACCCCTTCCTTACACGTGTGAAAATTTAAAAATCAAATTGAATTTTGTAATTTTCTCCTGATTCAAACTCCAATCATAAATATGGTTCTGTATAACCTATCCGTGATGAAAATGTGTACAAAATAAACATGGAAAGTATTCAATAGTTAAAAAAAAGTAATTTTGGAAAACCTGACAGGACCCTCCCTTACTCCTGTGAATATTTAAAATTCAAACTCAATTTTGGAATTTTCTCCCAATTCAAACTCGAATAATAAATATGGTTCTGTTTTCCCTATCCGTGATGAAAATGTGTACAAAATAAACATGAAGACTATTCAATAGCTCCAAAAAAGTAATTTTGTAAAAACCGACAGGACCCTCCCTTACAAGTGTGAAAATTTAAAATTCAAACTCACGTTTCGAATTTTCTTCCGATTCAAACTCGAATAATAAATATGGTTCTGTTTTCCCTATCCGTGATGAAAATGTCTACAAAATAAAATAAACATGAAAACTATTCAATAGCTCGAAAAAAGTAATTTTGAAAAAACCGACAGGACCCTCGCCTACAAGTGTGAAAATTTAAAATTCAAACTCAATTTTGGAATTTTCTCCCGATTCAAACTCAAATCATAAATATGGTTCAGTTTTCCCTATCCGTGATGAAAATGTCTACAAAATAAACATTAAAACTATTCAATAGCTCGAAAAAAGTAATTTTGAAAAAACCGACAGGACCCCCCTTCCTTACACGTGTGAAAATTTAAAAATCAAATTGAATTTTGTAATTTTCTCCTGATTCAAACTCCAATCATAAATATGGTTCTGTATAACCTATCCGTGATGAAAATGTCTACAAAATAAACATTAAAACTATTCAATAGTTAAAAAAAAGTAATTTTGGAAAACCCGACAGGACCCTCCCTTACTCGTGTGAATATTTAAAATTCTAACTCAATTTTGGAATTTTCTCCCAATTCAAACTCGAATAATAAATATGGTTCTGTTTTCCCTATCCGTGATGAAAATGTGTACAAAATAAACATGAAGAATATTCAATAGCTCCAAAAAAGTAATTTTGTAAAAACCGACAGGACCCTCGCCTACAAGTGTGAAAATTTAAAATTCAAACTCAATTTTGGAATTTTCTCCCGATTAAAACTCAAATCATAAATATGGTTCAGTTTTCCCTATCCGTGATGAAAATGTGTACAAAATAAACATGAAGACTATTCAATAGCTCCAAAAAAGTAATTTTGTAAAAACCGACAGGACCCTCCCTTACAAGTGTGAAAATTTAAAATTCAAACTCACGTTTCGAATTTTCTTCCGATTCAAACTCGAATAATAAATATGGTTCTGTTTTCCCTATCCGTGATGAAAATGTCTACAAAATAAACATGAAAACTATTCAATAGCTCGAAAAAAGTAATTTTGAAAAAACCGACAGGACCCCCCTTCCTTACACGTGTGAAAATTTAAAAATCAAATTGAATTTTGTAATTTTCTCCAGATTCAAACTCCAATCATAAATATGGTTCTGTATAACCTATCCGTGATGAAAATGTGTACAAAATAAACATGAAAAGTATTCAATAGTTAAAAAAAAGTAATTTTGGAAAACCTGACAGGACCCTCCCTTACTCCTGTGAATATTTAAAATTCAAACTCAATTTTGGAATTTTCTCCCAATTCAAACTCGAATAATAAATATGGTTCTGTTTTCCCTATCCGTGATGAAAATGTGTACAAAATAAACATGAAGAATATTCAATAGCTCCAAAAAAGTAATTTTGTAAAAACCGACAGGACCCTCCCTTACAAGTGTGAAAATTTAAAATTCAAACTCACGTTTCGAATTTTCTTCCGATTCAAACTCGAATAATAAATATGGTTCTGTTTTCCCTATCCGTGATGAAAATGTCAACAAAATAAACATGAAAACTATTCAATAGCTCGAAAAAAGTAATTTTGAAAAAACCGACAGGACCCTCGCCTACAAGTGTGAAAATTTAAAATTCAAACTCAATTTTGGAATTTTCTCCCGATTAAAACTCAAATCATAAATATGGTTCAGTTTTCCCTATCCGTGATGAAAATGTCTACAAAATAAACATGAAAACTATTCAATAGCTCGTAAAAAGTAATTTTGGAAAAACCGACAGGACCCTCCCTTACACGTGTGAAAATTTAAAATTCAAATTCAATTTTGGAATTTTCTCCCGATTCAAACTCAAATCATAAATATGGTTCAGTTTTCCTTATCCGTGATGAAAATGTCTACAAAATAAACATTAACAACTATTCAATAGTTAAAAAAAAGTAATTTTGGAAAAACTGACAGGACCCTCCCTCCCTTACAAGTGTGAAAATTTAAAATTCAAACTCAATTTTGGAATTTTATCCCGATTCAAACTCCAATCATAAATATGGTTCTGTATAACCTATCCGTGATTAAAATGTGTACAAAATAATCATGAAAACTATTCAATAGCTCGAAAAAAGTAATTTTGGAAAACCCTACAGGACCCTCCCTTACACGTGTGAAAATTTAAAATTCAAACTCAATTTTGGAATTTTCTCCCGATTCAAACTCGAATAATAAATATGGTTCGGTTTTCCCTATCCGTGATGAAAATGTCTACAAAATAAATATGAAAACTATTCAATAGCTCGAAAAAAGTAATTTTGAAAAAACCGACAGGACCCTTCCCTTACAAGTGTGAAAATTTAAAATTCAAACTCAATTTTGGAATTTTCAGCCGATTCAAACTCCAATCATAAATATGGTTCAGTTTTCCCTATCCGTGATGAAAATGTCTACAAAATAAACATGAAAACTATTCAATAGCTCGAAAAAAGTAATTTTGAAAAAACCGACAGGACCCTTCCCTTACAAGTGTTAAAATTTAAAATTCAAACTCAATTTTGGAATTTTATCCCGATTCAAACTCGAATAATAAATATGGTTCTGTTTTCCCTATCCGAGATGAAAATGTCTACAAAATAAACATGAAAACTATTCAATAGCTCGAAAAAAGTAATTTTGAAAAAACCGACAGGACCCTTCCCTTACAAGTGTGAAAATTTAAAATTCAAACTCAATTTTGGAATTTTATCCCGATTCAAACTCAAATCATAAATATGGTTCAATTTTCCCCATCCGTGATGAAAATGTCTACAAAATAAACATGAAAACTATTCAATAGGTCGAAAAAAGCAATTTTGAAAAAACCGACAGGACCCTTCCCTTACAAGTGTGAAAATTTAAAATTCAAACTCAATTTTGGAATTTTCTCCCGATTCAAACTCAAATCATAAATATGGTTCAGTTTTCCCTATCCGTGATGAAAATTTCTACAAAATAAACATTAAAACTATTCAATAGTTAAAAAAAAGTAATTTTGGAAAAACTGACAGGACCCCTGCCTTACACGTGTGAAAATTTAAAATTCAAACTCAATTTTGGAATTTTATCCCGATTCAAACTCCAATCATAAATATGGTTCTGTATAACCAATCCGTGATGAAAATGTGTACAAAATAAACATGAAAACTATTCAATAGCTCGAAAAAAGTAATTTTGAAAAAACCGACAGGACCCCCCTTCCTTACACGTGTGAAAATTTAAAATTCAAATTGAATTTTGTAATTTTCTCCTGATTCAAACTCCAATCATAAATATGGTTCTGTATAACCTATCCGTGATGAAAATGTGTACAAAATAAACATGAAATATTATTCAATAGTTAAAAAAAAGTAATTTTGGAAAACCTGACAGGACCCTCCCTTACTCCTGTGAATATTTAAAATTCAAACTCAATTTTGGAATTTTCTCCCAATTCAAACTCGAATAATAAATATGGTTCTGTTTTCCCTATCCGTGATGAAAATGTGTACAAAATAAACATGAAGACTATTCAATAGCTCCAAAAAAGTAATTTTGTAAAAACCGACAGGACCCTCCCTTACAAGTGTGAAAATTTAAAATTCAAACTCACGTTTCGAATTTTCTTCCGATTCAAACTCGAATAATAAATATGGTTCTGTTTTCCCTATCCGTGATGAAAATGTCTACAAAATAAACATGAAAACTATTCAATAGCTCGAAAAAAGTAATTTTGAAAAAACCGACAGGACCCTCGCCTACAAGTGTGAAAATTTAAAATTCAAACTCAATTTTGGAATTTTCTCCCGATGCAAACTCAAATCATAAATATGGTTCAGTTTTCCCTATCCGTGATGAAAATGTCTACAAAATAAACATGAAAACTATTCAATAGCTCGAAAAAAGTAATTTTGAAAAAACCGACAGGACCCTCGCCTACAAGTGTGAAAATTTAAAATTCAAACTTAATTTTGGAATTTTCTCCCGATTAAAACTCAAATCATAAATATGGTTCAGTTTTCCCTATCCGTGATGAAAATGTCTACAAAATAAACATGAAAACTATTCAATAGCTCAAATCATATAACTCAAATCATAAATATGGTTCAGTTTTCCCTATCCGTGATGAAAATGTCTACAAAATAAACATGAAAACTATTCAATAGCTCGTAAAAAGTAATTTTGGAAAAACCGACAGGACCCTTCCCTTACAAGTGTGAAAATTTAAAATTCAAACTCAATTTTGGAATTTTATCCCGATTCAAACTCAAATCATAAATATGGTTCAATTTTCCCCATCCGTGATGAAAATGTCTACAAAATAAACATGAAAACTATTCAATAGGTCGAAAAAAGCAATTTTGAAAAAACCGACAGGACCCTTCCCTTACAAGTGTGAAAATTTAAAATTCAAACTCAATTTTGGAATTTTCTCCCGATTCAAACTCAAATCATAAATATGGTTCAGTTTTCCCTATCCGTGATGAAAATGTCTACAAAATAAACATTAAAACTATTCAATAGTTAAAAAAAAGTAATTTTGGAAAAACTGACAGGACCCCTTCCTTACACGTGTGAAAATTTAAAAATCAAATTGAATTTTGTAATTTTCTCCTGATTCAAACTCCAATCATAAATATGGTTCTGTATAACCTATCCGTGATGAAAATGTGTACAAAATAAACATGGAAAGTATTCAATAGTTAAAAAAAAGTAATTTTGGAAAACCTGACAGGACCCTCCCTTACTCCTGTGAATATTTAAAATTCAAACTCAATTTTGGAATTTTCTCCCAATTCAAACTCGAATAATAAATATGGTTCTGTTTTCCCTATCCGTGATGAAAATGTGTACAAAATAAACATGAAGACTATTCAATAGCTCCAAAAAAGTAATTTTGTAAAAACCGACAGGACCCTCCCTTACAAGTGTGAAAATTTAAAATTCAAACTCACGTTTCGAATTTTCTTCCGATTCAAACTCGAATAATAAATATGGTTCTGTTTTCCCTATCCGTGATGAAAATGTCTACAAAATAAAATAAACATGAAAACTATTCAATAGCTCGAAAAAAGTAATTTTGAAAAAACCGACAGGACCCTCGCCTACAAGTGTGAAAATTTAAAATTCAAACTCAATTTTGGAATTTTCTCCCGATTCAAACTCAAATCATAAATATGGTTCAGTTTTCCCTATCCGTGATGAAAATGTCTACAAAATAAACATTAAAACTATTCAATAGCTCGAAAAAAGTAATTTTGAAAAAACCGACAGGACCCCCCTTCCTTACACGTGTGAAAATTTAAAAATCAAATTGAATTTTGTAATTTTCTCCTGATTCAAACTCCAATCATAAATATGGTTCTGTATAACCTATCCGTGATGAAAATGTCTACAAAATAAACATTAAAACTATTCAATAGTTAAAAAAAAGTAATTTTGGAAAACCCGACAGGACCCTCCCTTACTCGTGTGAATATTTAAAATTCTAACTCAATTTTGGAATTTTCTCCCAATTCAAACTCGAATAATAAATATGGTTCTGTTTTCCCTATCCGTGATGAAAATGTGTACAAAATAAACATGAAGAATATTCAATAGCTCCAAAAAAGTAATTTTGTAAAAACCGACAGGACCCTCGCCTACAAGTGTGAAAATTTAAAATTCAAACTCAATTTTGGAATTTTCTCCCGATTAAAACTCAAATCATAAATATGGTTCAGTTTTCCCTATCCGTGATGAAAATGTGTACAAAATAAACATGAAGACTATTCAATAGCTCCAAAAAAGTAATTTTGTAAAAACCGACAGGACCCTCCCTTACAAGTGTGAAAATTTAAAATTCAAACTCACGTTTCGTATTTTCTTCCGATTCAAACTCGAATAATAAATATGGTTCTGTTTTCCCTATCCGTGATGAAAATGTCTACAAAATAAACATGAAAACTATTCAATAGCTCGAAAAAAGTAATTTTGAAAAAACCGACAGGACCCCCCTTCCTTACACGTGTGAAAATTTAAAAATCAAATTGAATTTTGTAATTTTCTCCTGATTCAAACTCCAATCATAAATATGGTTCTGTATAACCTATCCGTGATGAAAATGTGTACAAAATAAACATGAAAAGTATTCAATAGTTAAAAAAAGTAATTTTGGAAAACCTGACAGGACCCTCCCTTACTCCTGTGAATATTTAAAATTCAAACTCAATTTTGGAATTTTCGCCCGATTCAAACTCAAATCATAAATATGGTTCAGTTTTCCCTATCCGTGATGAAAATGTCTACAAAATAAACATTAAAACTATTCAATAGTTAAAAAAAAGTAATTTTGGAAAACCCGACAGGAACCTCCCTTACTCGTGTGAATATTTAAAATTCTAACTCAATTTTGGAATTTTCTCCCAATTCAAACTCGAATAATAAATATGGTTCTGTTTTCCCTATCCGTGATGAAAATGTGTACAAAATAAACATGAAGAATATTCAATAGCTCCAAAAAAGTAATTTTGTAAAAACCGACAGGACCCTCCCTTACAAGTGTGAAAATTTAAAATTCAAACTCACGTTTCGAATTTTCTTCCGATTCAAACTCGAATAATAAATATGGTTCTGTTTTCCCTATCCGTGATGAAAATGTCAACAAAATAAACATGAAAACTATTCAATAGCTCGAAAAAAGTAATTTTGAAAAAACCGACAGGACCCTCGCCTACAAGTGTGAAAATTTAAAATTCAAACTCAATTTTGGAATTTTCTCCCGATTCAAACTCAAATCATAAATATGGTTCAGTTTTCCCTATCCGTGATGAAAATGTCTACAAAATAAACATGAAAACTATTCAATAGCTCGTAAAAAGTAATTTTGGAAAAACCGACAGGACCCTCCCTTACACGTGTGAAAATTTAAAATTCAAATTCAATTTTGGAATTTTCTCCCGATTCAAACTCAAATCATAAATATGGTTCAGTTTTCCCTATCCGTGATGAAAATGTCTACAAAATAAACATTAACAACTATTCAATAGTTAAAAAAAAGTAATTTTGGAAAAACTGACAGGACCCTCCCTCCCTTACAAGTGTGAAAATTTAAAATTCAAACTCAATTTTGGAATTTTATCTCGATTCAAACTCCAATCATAAATATGGTTCTGTATAACCTATCCGTGATTAAAATGTGTACAAAATAATCATGAAAACTATTCAATAGCTCGAAAAAAGTAATTTTGAAAAAACCGACAGGACCCTTCCCTTACAAGTGTTAAAATTTAAAATTCAAACTCAATTTTGGAATTTTATCCCGATTCAAACTCGAATAATAAATATGGTTCTGTTTTCCCTATCCGAGATGAAAATGTCTACAAAATAAACATGAAAACTATTCAATAGCTTGAAAAAAGTAATTTTCAAAAAACCGACAGGACCCCCCTCCCCCTTACACGTGTGAAAATTTAAAAATCAAATTGAATTTTGTAATTTTCTCCCGATTCAAACTCCAATCATAAATATGGTTCTGTATAACCTATCCGTGATGAAAATGTGTACAAAATAAACATGAAAACTATTCAATAGCTCGAAAAAGGTAATTTTGGAGAACCCGACAGGACCCTCCCTTACACGTGTGAAAATTTAAAATTCAAACTCAATTTTGGAATTTTCTCCCGATTCAAACTCAAATCATAAATATGGTTCAGTTTTCCCTATCCGTGATGAAAATGTCTACAAAATAAACATGAAAACTATTCAATAGGTCGAAAAAAGTAATTTTGGAAAAACCAACGTGTGAAAATTTAAAATTCAAACTCAATTTTGCAATTTTCTCCCGATTCAGACTCCAATGATGAATATGGTTCAATTTTCCCCATCCGTGATGAAAATGTCTACAAAATAAACATGAAAACTATTCAATAGCTTGAAAAAAGTAATTTTCAAAAAACCGACAGGACCCCCCCCCCCACCCTTACACGTGTGAAAATTTAAAAATCAAATTGAATTTTGTAATTTTCTCCCGATTCGAACTCCAATCATAAATATGGTTCTGTATAACCTATCCGTGATGAAAATGTGTACAAAATAAACATGAAAACTATTCAATAGCTCGAAAAAGGTAATTTTGGAAAACCCGACAGGACCCTCCCTTACACGTGTGAATATTTAAAATTCTAACTCAATTTTGGAATTTTCTCCCAATTCAAACTCGAATAATAAATATGGTTCTGTTTTCCCTATCCGTGATGAAAATGTGTACAAAATAAACATGAAGACTATTCAATAGCTCCAAAAAAGTAATTTTGGAAAAACCGACAGGACCCTCCCTTACAAGTGCGAAAATTTAAAATTCAAACTCACGTTTCGAATTTTCTTCCGATTCAAACTCGAATAATAAATATGGTTCTGTTTTCCCTATCCGTGATGAAAATGTCTACAAAATAAACATGAAAACTATTCAATAGCTCGTAAAAAGTAATTTTGGAAAAACCGACAGCACCCTCCCTTACACGTGTGAAAATTTAAAATTCAAATTCAATTTTGGAATTTTCTCCCGATTCAAACTCCAATCATAAATATGGTTCAGTTTTCCGTATCCGTGATGAAAATGTCTACAAAATAAACATTAAAACTATTCAATAGTTAAAAAAAAGTAATTTTGAAAAAACCGACAGGACCCTTCCCTTACAAGTGTTAAAATTTAAAATTCAAACTCAATTTTGGAATTTTATCCCGATTCAAACTCGAATAATAAATATGGTTCTGTTTTCCCTATCCGAGATGAAAATGTCTACAAAATAAACATTAACAACTATTCAATAGTTGAAAAAAAGTAATTTTGGAAAAACTGACAGGACCCTTCCCTTACAAGTGTTAAAATTTAAAATTCAAACTCAATTTTGGAATTTTATCCCGATTCAAACTCCAATCATAAATATGGTTCTGTATAACCTATCCGTGATTAAAATGTGTACAAAATAATCATGAAAACTATTCAATAGCTCGAAAAAAGTAATTTTGGAAAACCCTACAGGACCCTCCCTTACACGTGTGAAAATTTAAAATTCAAACTCAATTTTGGAATTTTCTCCCGATTCAAACTCGAATAATAAATATGGTTCGGTTTTCCCTATCCGTGATGAAAATGTCTACAAAATAAATATGAAAACTATTCAATAGCTCGAAAAAAGTAATTTTGAAAAAACCGACAGGACCCTTCCCTTACAAGTGTTAAAATTTAAAATTCAAACTCAATTTTGGAATTTTATCCCGATTCAAACTCGAATAATAAATATGGTTCTGTTTTCCCTATCCGAGATAAAAATGTCTACAAAATAACCATGAAAACTATTCAATAGCTTGAAAAAAGTAATTTTCAAAAAACCGACAGGACCCCCCTCCCCCTTACACGTGTGAAAATTTAAAAATCAAATTGAATTTTGTAATTTTCTCCCGATTCAAACTCCAATCATAAATATGGTTCTGTATAACCTATCCGTGATGAAAATGTGTACAAAATAAACATGAAAACTATTCAATAGCTCGAAAAAGGTAATTTTGGAGAACCCGACAGGACCCTCCCTTACACGTGTGAAAATTTAAAATTCAAACTCAATTTTGGAATTTTCTCCCGATTCAAACTCAAATCATAAATATGGTTCAGTTTTCCCTATCCGTGATGAAAATGTCTACAAAATAAACATGAAAACTATTCAATAGGTCGAAAAAAGTAATTTTGGAAAAACCAACGAGTGAAAATTTAAAATTCAAACTCAATTTTGCAATTTTCTCCCGATTCAGACTCCAATGATGAATATATTTCAATTTTCCCTATCCGTGATGAAAATGTCTAGAAAATAAACATGAAAACTATTCAGTAGCTCAAAAACAGTAATTTTGAAAAAACCGACAGGACCCTTCCCTTACAAGTGTGAAAATTTAAAATTCAAACTCACGTTTGAACTTTTCTCCCGATTCAAACTCCAATCATAAATATGGTTCTGTATAACCTACCCGTGATGAAAATGTGTACAAACGAAACATGAAAACTATTCAATAGCTCGTAAAAAGTAATTTTGGAAAAACTGACAGGACCCTCCCTCCCTTACAAGTGTGAAAATTTAAAATTCAAATTCAATTTTGGAATTTTCTCCCGATTCAAAGTCGAATAATAAATATGGTTCTGTTTTCCCTATCCGTGATGAAAATGTCTACAAAATAAACATGAAAACTATTCAATAGCTCGCAAAAAGTATATTTGGAAAAACCGACAGGACCCTTCCCTTACACGTGTGAAAATTTAAAATTCAAACTGAATTTTGGAATTTTCTCCTGATTCAAACTCAAATCATAAATATGGTTCAGTTTTCCCTATCCATGATGAAAATGTCTACAAAATAAATATGAAAACTATTCAATAGCTCGAAAAAAGTAATTTAGAAAAAACCGACAGGACCCTTCCCTTACAAGTGTGAAAATTTAAAATTCAAACTCAATTTTGGAATTTTTTCCCGATTCAAACTCCAATCATAAATATGGTTCAGTTTTCCCTATCCGTGATGAAAATGTGTACAAAATAAACATGAAAACTATTCAATAGCTCGAAAAAAGTAATTTTGAAAAAACCGACAGGACCCTTCCCTTACAAGTGTTAAAATTTAAAATTCAAACTCAATTTTGGAATTTTATCCTGATTCAAACTCGAATAATAAATATGGTTCTGTTTTCCCTATCCGAGATGAAAATGTCTACAAAATAAATATGAAAACTATTCAATAGCTCGAAAAAAGTAATTTTGAAAAAACCGACAGGACCCTTCCTTTACAAGTGTGAAAATTTAAAATTCAAACTCAATTTTGGAATTTTCTCTCGATTCAAACTCAAATCATAAATATGGTTCAGTTTTCCCTATCCGTGATGAAAATGTCTACAAAATAAACATGAAAACTATTCAATAGCTCAAAAAAAGTAATTTTGAAAAAACCGACAGGACCCCCCTTCCTTACACGTGTGAAAATTTAAAAATCAAATTGAATTTTGTAATTTTCTCCTGATTCAAACTCCAATCATAAATATGGTTCTGTATAACCTATCCGTGATGAAAATGTGTACAAAATAAACATGAAAAGTATTCAATAGTTAAAAAAAAGTAATTTTGGAAAACCTGACAGGACCCTCCCTTACTCCTGTGAATATTTAAAATTCAAACTCAATTTTGGAATTTTCTCCGAATTCAAACTCGAATAATAAATATGGTTCTGTTTTCCCTATCCGTGATGAAAATGTGTACAAAATAAACATGAAGAATATTCAATAGCTCCAAAAAAGTAATTTTGTAAAAACCGACAGGACCCTTCCTTACAAGTGTGAAAATTTAAAATTCAAACTCACGTATCAAATTTACTTCCGATTCAAACTCGAATAATAAATATGGTTCTGTTTTCCCTATCCGTGATGAAAATGTCAACAAAATAAACATGAAAACTATTCAATAGCTCGAAAAAAGTAATTTTGAAAAAACCGACAGGACCCTCGCCTACAAGTGTGAAAATTTAAAATTCAAACTCAATTTTGGAATTTTCTCCCGATTCAAACTCAAATCATAAATATGGTTCAGTTTTCCCTATCCGTGATGAAAATGTCTACAAAATAAACATGAAAACTATTCAATAGCTCAAAAAAAGTAATTTTGAGAAAACCGACAGGACCCCCCCGTCCTTACACGTGTGAAAATTTAAAAATCAAATTGAATTTTGGAATTTTCTCCCGATTCAAACTCAAATCATAAATATGGTTCAGTTTTCCCTATCCGTGATGAAAATGTCTACAAAATAAACATTAAAACTATTCAATAGTTAAAAAAAAGTAATTTTGGAAAAACTGACAGGACCCCTGCCTTACACGTGTGAAAATTTAAAATTCAAACTCAATTTTGGAATTTTATCCCAATTCAAACTCGAATAATAAATATGGTTCTGTTTTCCCTATCCGTGATGAAAATGTGTACAAAATAAACATGAAGACTATTCAATAGCTCCAAAAAAGTAATTTTGGAAAAACCGACAGGACCCTTCCCTTACAAGTGTTAAAATTTAAAATTCAAACTCAATTTTGGAATTTTATCCCGATTCAAACTCGAATAATAAATATGGTTCTATTTTCCCTATCCGAGATAAAAATGTCTACAAAATAAACATGAAAACTATTCAATAGCTCGTAAAAAGTAATTTTGGAAAAAACGACAGCACCCTCCCTTACACGTGTGAAAATTTAAAATTCAAATTCAATTTTGGAATTTTATCCCGATTCAAACTCGAATAATAAATATGGTTCTGTTTTCCCTATCCGAGATGAAAATGTCTACAAAATAAATATGAAAACTATTCAATAGCTCGAAAAAAGTAATTTTGAAAAAACCGACAGGACCCTCGCCTACAAGTGTGAAAATTTAAAATTCAAACTCACGTTTCGAATTTTCTTCCGATTCAAACTCGAATAATAAATATGGTTCTGTTTTCCCTATCCGTGATGAAAATGTCTACAAAATAAACATGAAAACTATTCAATAGCTCGAAAAAAGTAATTTTGAAAAAACCGACAGGACCCTCGCCTACAAGTGTGAAAATTTAAAATTTAAACTCAATTTTGGAATTTTCTCTCGATTCAAACTCAAATCATAAATATGGTTCAGTTTTCCCTATCCGTGATGAAAATGTGTACAAAATAAACATGAAAACTATTCAATAGCTCGAAAAAAGTAATTTTGGAAAACCCGACAGGACCTTCCCTTACTCGTGTGAATATTTAAAATTCTAACTCAATTTTGGAATTTTCTCCCAATTCAAACTCGAATAATAAATATGGTTCTGTTTTCCCTATCCGTGATGAAAATGTGTACAAAATAAACATGAAGACTATTCAATAGCTCCAAAAAAGTAATTTTGGAAAAACCGACAGGACCCTCCCTTACAAGTGTGAAAATTTAAAATTCAAACTCACGTTTCGAATTTTCTTCCGATTCAAACTCGAATAATAAATATGGTTCTGTTTTCCCTATCCGTGATGAAAATGTCTACAAAATAAACATGAAAACTATTCAATAGCTCGAAAAAAGTAATTTTGAAAAAACCGACAGGACCCTCGCCTACAAGTGTGAAAATTTAAAATTCAAACTCACGTTTCGAATTTTCTTCCGATTCAAACTCGAATAATAAATATGGTTCTGTTTTCCCTATCCGTGATGAAAATGTCTACAAAATAAACATGAAAACTATTCAATAGCTCGAAAAAAGTAATTTTGAAAAAACCGACAGGACCCTCGCCTACAAGTGTGAAAATTTAAAATTCAAACTCAATTTTGGAATTTTCTCTCGATTCAAACTCAAATCATAAATATGGTTCAGTTTTCCCTATCCGTGATGAAAATGTCTACAAAATAAACATGAAAACTATTCAATAGCTCAAAAAAAGTAATTTTGAAAAAACCGACAGGACCCCCCTTCCTTACACGTGTGAAAATTTAAAAATCAAATTGAATTTTGTAATTTTCTCCTGATTCAAACTCCAATCATAAATTTGGTTCTGTATAACCTATCCGTGATGAAAATGTGTACAAAATAAACATGAAAAGTATTCAATAGTTAAAAAAAAGTAATTTTGGAAAACCTGACAGGACCCTCCCTTACTCCTGTGAATATTTAAAATTCAAACTCAATTTTGGAATTTTCTCCCAATTCAAACTCGAATAATAAATATGGTTCTGTTTTCCCTATCTGTGATGAAAATGTGTACAAAATAAACATGAAGACTATTCAATAGCTCCAAAAAAGTAATTTTGTAAAAACCGACAGGACCCTCCCTTACAAGTGTGAAAATTTAAAATTCAAACTCACGTTTCGAATTTTCTTCCGATTCAAACTCGAATAATAAATATGGTTCTGTTTTCCCTATCCGTGATGAAAATGTCTACAAAATAAACATGAAAACTATTCAATAGCTCGAAAAAAGTAATTTTGAAAAAACCGACAGGACCCTCGCCTACAAGTGTGAAAATTTAAAATTCAAACTCAATTTTGGAATTTTCTCCCGATTCAAACTCAAATCATAAATATGGTTCAGTTTTCCCTATCCGTGATGAAAATGTCTACAAAATAAACATGAAAACTATTCAATAACTCAAAAAAAGTAATTTTGAGAAAACCGACAGGACCCCCCTTCCTTACACGTGTGAAAATTTAAAAATCAAATTGAATTTTGTAATTTTCTCCTGATTCAAACTCCAATCATAAATATGGTTCTGTATAACCTATCCGTGATGAAAATGTGTACAAAATAAACATGAAAAGTATTCAATAGTTAAAAAAAAGTAATTTTGGAAAACCTCACAGGACCCTCCCTTACTCCTGTGAATATTTAAAATTCAAACTCAATTTTGGAATTTTCGCCCGATTCAAACTCAAATCATAAATATGGTTCAGTTTTCCCTATCCGTGATGAAAATGTCTACAAAATAAACATTAAAACTATTCAATAGTTAAAAAAAAGTAATTTTGGAAAAACTGACAGGACCCCTGCCTTACACGTGTGAAAATTTAAAATTCAAACTCAATTTTGGAATTTTATCCCGATTCAAACTCCAATCATAAATATGGTTCTGTATAACCTATCCGTGATGAAAATGTGTACAAAATAAACATGAAAACTATTCAATAGCTCGAAAAAAGTAATTTTGGAAAACCCGACAGGAACCCTCCCTTACTCGTGTTAATATTTAAAATTCTAACTCAATTTTGGAATTTTCTCCCAATTCAAACTCGAATAATAAATATGGTTCTGTTTTCCCTATCCGTGATGAAAATGTAAACAAAATAAACATGAAGACTATTCAATAGCTCCAAAAAAGTAATTTTGGAAAAACCGACAGGACCCTCCCTTACAAGTGTGAAAATTTAAAATTCAAACTCACGTTTCGAATTTTCTTCTGATTCAAACTCGAATAATAAATATGGTTCTGTTTTCCCTATCCGTGATGAAAATGTCTACAAAATAAACATGAAAACTATTCAATAGCTCGAAAAAAGTAATTTTGAAAAAACCGACAGGACCCTCGCCTACAAGTGTGAAAATTTAAAATTCAAACTCACGTTTCGAATTTTCTTCCGATTCAAACTCGAATAATAAATATGGTTCTGTTTTCCCTATCCGTGATGAAAATGTCTACAAAATAAACATGAAAACTATTCAATAGCTCAAAAAAAGTAATTTTGAAAAAACCGACAGGACCCCCCTTCCTTACACGTGTGAAAATTTAAAAATCAAATTGAATTTTGTAATTTTCTCCTGATTCAAACTCCAATCATAAATATGGTTCTGTATAACCTATCCGTGATGAAAATGTGTACAAAATAAACATGAAAAGTATTCAATAGTTAAAAAAAAGTAATTTTGGAAAACCTGACCCTTACTCCTGTGAATATTTAAAATTCAAACTCAATTTTGGAATTTTCTCCCAATTCAAACTCGAATAATAAATATGGTTCTGTTTTCCCTATCCGTGATGAAAATGTGTACAAAATAAACATGAAGAATATTCAATAGCTCCAAAAAAGTAATTTTGTAAAAACCGACAGGACCCTCCCTTACACGTGTGAAAATTTAAAATTCAAATTCAATTTTGGAATTTTCTCCCGATTCAAACTCAAATCATAAATATGGTTCAGTTTTCCCTATCCGTGATGAAAATGTCTACAAAATAAACATTAACAACTATTCAATAGTTAAAAAAAAGTAATTTTGGAAAAACTGACAGGACCCTCCCTTACACGTGTGAAAATTTAAAATTCAAACTCAATTTTGGAATTTTCTCCCGATTCAAACTCGAATAATAAATATGGTTCGGTTTTCCCTATCCGTGATGAAAATGTCTACAAAATAAATATGAAAACTATTCAATAGCTCGAAAAAAGTAATTTTGAAAAAACCGACAGGACCCTCCCTTACAAGTGTGAAAATTTAAAATTCAAACTCACGTTTCGAATTTTCTTCCGATTCAAACTCGAATAATAAATATGGTTCTGTTTTCCCTATCCGTGATGAAAATGTCTACAAAATAAACATGAAAACTATTCAATAGCTCGAAAAAAGTAATTTTGAAAAAACCGACAGGAACCTCGCCTACAAGTGTGAAAATTTAAAATTCAAACTCACGTTTCGAATTTTCTTCCGATTCAAACTCGAATAATAAATATGGTTCTGTTTTCCCTATCCGTGATGAAAATGTCTACAAAATAAACATGAAAACTATTCAATAGCTCGAAAAAAGTAATTTTGAAAAAACCGACAGGACCCTCGCCTACAAGTGTGAAAATTTAAAATTCAAACTCAATTTTGGAATTTTCTCTCGATTCAAACTCAAATCATAAATATGGTTCAGTTTTCCCTATCCGTGATGAAAATGTCTACAAAATAAACATGAAAACTATTCAATAGCTCAAAAAAAGTAATTTTGAAAAAACCGACAGGACCCTCCCTTACAAGTGTGAAAATTTAAAATTCAAACTCACGTTTCGAATTTTCTTCCGATTCAAACTCGAATAATAAATATGGTTCTGTTTTCCCTATCCGTGATGAAAATGTCTACAAAATAAACATGAAAACTATTCAATAGCTCCAAAACAGTAATTTTGGAAAAACCGACAGGACCCTCCCTTACAAGTGTGAAAATTTAAAATTCAAACTCACGTTTCGAATTTTCTTCCGATTCAAACTCGAATAATAAATATGGTTCTGTTTTCCCTATCCGTGATGAAAATGTCTACAAAATAAACATGAAGACTATTCAATAGCTCCAAAAAAGTAATTTTGTAAAAACCGACAGGACCCTCGCCTACAAGTGTGAAAATTTAAAATTCAAACTCACGTTTCGAATTTTCTTCCGATTCAAACTCGAATAATAAATATGGTTCTGTTTTCCCTATCCGTGATGAAAATGTCTACAAAATAAACATGAAAACTATTCAATAGCTCAAAAAAAGTAATTTTGAAAAAACCGACAGGACCCCCCTTCCTTACACGTGTGAAAATTTAAAAATCAAATTGAATTTTGTAATTTTCTCCTGATTCAAACTCCAATCATAAATATGGTTCTGTATAACCTATCCGTGATGAAAATGTGTACAAAATAAACATGAAAAGTATTCAATAGTTAAAAAAAAGTAATTTTGGAAAACCTGACCCTTACTCCTGTGAATATTTAAAATTCAAACTCAATTTTGGAATTTTCTCCCAATTCAAACTCGAATAATAAATATGGTTCTGTTTTCCCTATCTGTGATGAAAATGTGTACAAAATAAACATGAAGACTATTCAATAGCTCCAAAAAAGTAATTTTGTAAAAACCGACAGGACCCTCCCTTACAAGTGTGAAAATTTAAAATTCAAACTCACGTTTCGAATTTTCTTCCGATTCAAACTCGAATAATAAATATGGTTCTGTTTTCCCTATCCGTGATGAAAATGTCTACAAAATAAACATGAAAACTATTCAATAGCTCGAAAAAAGTAATTTTGAAAAAACCGACAGGACCCTCGCCTACAAGTGTGAAAATTTAAAATTCAAACTCAATTTTCGAATTTTCTCCCGATTCAAACTCAAATCATAAATATGGTTCAGTTTTCCCTATCCGTGATGAAAATGTCTACAAAATAAACATGAAAACTATTCAATAACTCAAAAAAAGTAATTTTGAGAAAACCGACAGGACCCCCCTTCCTTACACGTGTGAAAATTTAAAAATCAAATTGAATTTTGTAATTTTCTCCTGATTCAAACTCCAATCATAAATATGGTTCTGTATAACCTATCCGTGATGAAAATGTGTACAAAATAAACATGAAAAGTATTCAATAGTTAAAAAAAAGTAATTTTGGAAAACCTCACAGGACCCTCCCTTACTCCTGTGAATATTTAAAATTCAAACTCAATTTTGGAATTTTCGCCCGATTCAAACTCAAATCATAAATATGGTTCAGTTTTCCCTATCCGTGATGAAAATGTCTACAAAATAAACATTAAAACTATTCAATAGTTAAAAAAAAGTAATTTTGGAAAAACTGACAGGACCCCTGCCTTACACGTGTGAAAATTTAAAATTCAAACTCAATTTTGGAATTTTATCCCGATTCAAACTCCAATCATAAATATGGTTCTGTATAACCTATCCGTGATGAAAATGTGTACAAAATAAACATGAAAACTATTCAATAGCTCGAAAAAAGTAATTTTGGAAAACCCGACAGGAACCCTCCCTTACTCGTGTTAATATTTAAAATTCTAACTCAATTTTGGAATTTTCTCCCAATTCAAACTCGAATAATAAATATGGTTCTGTTTTCCCTATCCGTGATGAAAATGTAAACAAAATAAACATGAAGACTATTCAATAGCTTCAAAAAAGTAATTTTGGAAAAACCGACAGGACCCTCCCTTACAAGTGTGAAAATTTAAAATTCAAACTCACGTTTCGAATTTTCTTCCGATTCAAACTCGAATAATAAATATGGTTCTGTTTTCCCTATCCGTGATGAAAATGTCTACAAAATAAACATGAAAACTATTCAATAGCTCGAAAAAAGTAATTTTGAAAAAACCGACAGGACCCTCGCCTACAAGTGTGAAAATTTAAAATTCAAACTCACGTTTCGAATTTTCTTCCGATTCAAACTCGAATAATAAATATGGTTCTGTTTTCCCTATCCGTGATGAAAATGTCTACAAAATAAACATGAAAACTATTCAATAGCTCAAAAAAAGTAATTTTGAAAAAACCGACAGGACCCCCCTTCCTTACACGTGTGAAAATTTAAAAATCAAATTGAATTTTGTAATTTTCTCCTGATTCAAACTCCAATCATAAATATGGTTCTGTATAACCTATCCGTGATGAAAATGTGTACAAAATAAACATGAAAAGTATTCAATAGTTAAAAAAAAGTAATTTTGGAAAACCTGACAGGACCCTCCCTTACTCCTGTGAATATTTAAAATTCAAACTCAATTTTGGAATTTTCTCCCAATTCAAACTCGAATAATAAATATGGTTCTGTTTTCCCTATCCGTGATGAAAATGTGTACAAAATAAACATGAAGAATATTCAATAGCTCCAAAAAAGTAATTTTGTAAAAACCGACAGGACCCTCCCTTACACGTGTGAAAATTTAAAATTCAAATTCAATTTTGGAATTTTCTCCCGATTCAAACTCAAATCATAAATATGGTTCAGTTTTCCCTATCCGTGATGAAAATGTCTACAAAATAAACATTAACAACTATTCAATAGTTAAAAAAAAGTAATTTTGGAAAAACTGACAGGACCCTCCCTCCCTTACAAGTGTGAAAATTTAAAATTCAAACTCAATTTTGGAATTTTATCCCGATTCAAACTCCAATCATAAATATGGTTCTGTATAACCTATCCGTGATTAAAATGTGTACAAAATAATCATGAAAACTATTCAATAGCTCGAAAAAAGTAATTTTGGAAAACCCTACAGGACCCTCCCTTACACGTGTGAAAATTTAAAATTCAAACTCAATTTTGGAATTTTCTCCCGATTCAAACTCGAATAATAAATATGGTTCGGTTTTCCCTATCCGTGATGAAAATGTCTACAAAATAAATATGAAAACTATTCAATAGCTCGAAAAAAGTAATTTTGAAAAAACCGACAGGACCCTTCCCTTACAAGTGTGAAAATTTAAAATTCAAACTCAATTTTGGAATTTTTTCCCGATTCAAACTCCAATCATAAATATGGTTCAGTTTTCCCTATCCGTGATGAAAATGTGTACAAAATAAACATGAAAACTATTCAATAGCTCGAAAAAAGTAATTTTGAAAAAACCGACAGGACCCTTCCCTTACAAGTGTTAAAATTTAAAATTCAAACTCAATTTTGGAATTTTATCCCGATTCAAACTCGAATAATAAATATGGTTCTGTTTTCCCTATCCGAGATGAAAATGTCTACAAAATAAATATGAAAACTATTCAATAGCTCGAAAAAAGTAATTTTGAAAAAACCGACAGGACCCTCGCCTACAAGTGTGAAAATTTAAAATTCAAACTCAATTTTGGAATTTTCTCTCGATTCAAACTCAAATCATAAATATGGTTCAGTTTTCCCTATCCGTGATGAAAATGTCTACAAAATAAACATGAAAACTATTCAATAGCTCAAAAAAAGTAATTTTGAAAAAACCGACAGGACCCCCCTTCCTTACACGTGTGAAAATTTAAAAATCAAATTGAATTTTGTAATTTTCTCCTGATTCAAACTCCAATCATAAATATGGTTCTGTATAACCTATCCGTGATGAAAATGTGTACAAAATAAACATGAAAAGTATTCAATAGTTAAAAAAAAGTAATTTTGGAAAACCTGACAGGACCCTCCCTTACTCCTGTGAATATTTAAAATTCAAACTCAATTTTGGAATTTTCTCCGAATTCAAACTCGAATAATAAATATGGTTCTGTTTTCCCTATCCGTGATGAAAATGTGTACAAAATAAACATGAAGAATATTCAATAGCTCCAAAAAAGTAATTTTGTAAAAACCGACAGGACCCTTCCTTACAAGTGTGAAAATTTAAAATTCAAACTCACGTTTCAAATTTACTTCCGATTCAAACTCGAATAATAAATATGGTTCTGTTTTCCCTATCCGTGATGAAAATGTCAACAAAATAAACATGAAAACTATTCAATAGCTCGAAAAAAGTAATTTTGAAAAAACCGACAGGACCCTCGCCTACAAGTGTGAAAATTTAAAATTCAAACTCAATTTTGGAATTTTCTCCCGATTCAAACTCAAATCATAAATATGGTTCAGTTTTCCCTATCCGTGATGAAAATGTCTACAAAATAAACATGAAAACTATTCAATAGCTCGTAAAAAGTAATTTTGGAAAAACCGACAGGACCCTCCCTTACACGTGTGAAAATTTAAAATTCAAATTCAATTTTGGAATTTTCTCCCGATTCAAACTCAAATCATAAATATGGTTCAGTTTTCCCTATCCGTGATGAAAATGTCTACAAAATAAACATTAACAACTATTCAATAGTTAAAAAAAAGTAATTTTGGAAAAACTGACAGGACCCTCCCTCCCTTACAAGTGTGAAAATTTAAAATTCAAACTCAATTTTGGAATTTTATCCCGATTCAAACTCCAATCATAAATATGGTTCTGTATAACCTATCCGTGATTAAAATGTCTACAAAATAATCATGAAAACTATTCAATAGCTCGAAAAAAGTAATTTTGAAAAAACCGACAGGACCCTTCCCTTACAAGTGTGAAAATTTAAAATTCAAACTCAATTTTGGAATTTTTTCCCGATTCAAACTCCAATCATAAATATGGTTCAGTTTTCCCTATCCGTGATGAAAATGTCTACAAAATAAACATGAAAACTATTCAATAGCTCGAAAAAAGTAATTTTGAAAAAACCGACAGGACCCTTCCCTTACAAGTGTTAAAATTTAAAATTCAAACTCAATTTTGGAATTTTATCCCGATTCAAACTCGAATAATAAATATGGTTCTGTATAACCTATCCGTGATGAAAATGTGTACAAAATAAACATGAAAAGTATTCAATAGTTAAAAAAAAGTAATTTTGGAAAACCTGACCCTTACTCCTGTGAATATTTAAAATTCAAACTCAATTTTGGAATTTTCTCCCAATTCAAACTCGAATAATAAATATGGTTCTGTTTTCCCTATCCGTGATGAAAATGTGTACAAAATAAACATGAAGAATATTCAATAGCTCCAAAAAAGTAATTTTGTAAAAACCGACAGGACCCTCCCTTACACGTGTGAAAATTTAAAATTCAAATTCAATTTTGGAATTTTCTCCCGATTCAAACTCAAATCATAAATATGGTTCTGTATAACCTATCCGTGATGAAAATGTGTACAAAATAAACATGAAAAGTATTCAATAGTTAAAAAAAAGTAATTTTGGAAAACCTGACAGGACCCTCCCTTACTCCTGTGAATATTTAAAATTCAAACTCAATTTTGGAATTTTCTCCGAATTCAAACTCGAATAATAAATATGGTTCGGTTTTCCCTATCCGTGATGAAAATGTCTACAAAATAAATATGAAAACTATTCAATAGCTCGAAAAAAGTAATTTTGAAAAAACCGACAGGACCCTTCCCTTACAAGTGTTAAAATTTAAAATTCAAACTCAATTTTGGAATTTTATCCCGATTCAAACTCGAATAATAAATATGGTTCTGTTTTCCCTATCCGAGATGAAAATGTCTACAAAATAAATATGAAAACTATTCAATAGCTCGAAAAAAGTAATTTTGAAAAAACCGACAGGACCCTCGCCTACAAGTGTGAAAATTTAAAATTCAAACTCAATTTTGGAATTTTCTCTCGATTCAAACTCAAATCATAAATATGGTTCAGTTTTCCCTATCCGTGATGAAAATGTCTACAAAATAAACATGAAAACTATTCAATAGCTCAAAAAAAGTAATTTTGAAAAAACCGACAGGACCCCCCTTCCTTACACGTGTGAAAATTTAAAAATCAAATTGAATTTTGTAATTTTCTCCTGATTCAAACTCCAATCATAAATATGGTTCTGTATAACCTATCCGTGATGAAAATGTGTACAAAATAAACATGAAAAGTATTCAATAGTTAAAAAAAAGTAATTTTGGAAAACCTGACAGGACCCTCCCTTACTCCTGTGAATATTTAAAATTCAAACTCAATTTTGGAATTTTCTCCGAATTCAAACTCGAATAATAAATATGGTTCTGTTTTCCCTATCCGTGATGAAAATGTGTACAAAATAAACATGAAGAATATTCAATAGCTCCAAAAAAGTAATTTTGTAAAAACCGACAGGACCCTTCCTTACAAGTGTGAAAATTTAAAATTCAAACTCACGTTTCAAATTTACTTCCGATTCAAACTCGAATAATAAATATGGTTCTGTTTTCCCTATCCGTGATGAAAATGTCAACAAAATAAACATGAAAACTATTCAATAGCTCGAAAAAAGTAATTTTGAAAAAACCGACAGGACCCTCGCCTACAAGTGTGAAAATTTAAAATTCAAACTCAATTTTTGAATTTTCTCCCGATTCAAACTCAAATCATAAATATGGTTCAGTTTTCCCTATCCGTGATGAAAATGTCTACAAAATAAACATGAAAACTATTCAATAGCTCGTAAAAAGTTATTTTGGAAAAACCGACAGGACCCTCCCTTACACGTGTGAAAATTTAAAATTCAAATTCAATTTTGGAATTTTCTCCCGATTCAAACTCAAATCATAAATATGGTTCAGTTTTCCCTATCCGTGATGAAAATGTCTACAAAATAAACATTAACAACTATTCAATAGTTAAAAAAAAGTAATTTTGGAAAAACTGACAGGACCCTCCCTCCCTTACAAGTGTGAAAATTTAAAATTCAAACTCAATTTTGGAATTTTATCCCGATTCAAACTCCAATCATAAATATGGTTCTGTATAACCTATCCGTGATTAAAATGTGTACAAAATAATCATGAAAACTATTCAATAGCTCGAAAAAAGTAATTTTGGAAAACCCTACAGGACCCTCCCTTACAAGTGTGAAAATTTAAAATTCAAACTGAATTTTGGAATTTTATCCCGATTCAAACTCCAATCATAAATATGGTTCTGTATAACCAATCCGTGATAAAAATGTGTACAAAATAAACATGAAAACTATTCAATAGCTCGAAAAAGGTAATTTTGGAGAACCCGACAGGACCCTCCCTTACACGTGTGAAAATTTAAAATTCAAACTCAATTTTGGAATTTTCTCCCGATTCAAACTCAAATCATAAATATGGTTCAGTTTTCCCTATCCGTGATGAAAATGTCTACAAAATAAACATGAAAACTATTCAATAGGTCGAAAAAAGTAATTTTGGAAAAACCAACGTGTGAAAATTTAAAATTCAAACTCAATTTTGCAATTTTCTCCCGATTCAGACTCCAATGATGAATATATTTCAATTTTCCCTATCCGTGATGAAAATGTCTAGAAAATAAACATGAAAACTATTCAATAGCTCGAAAAAAGTAATTTTGAAAAACCGACCGGACCCTTCCCTTACAAGTGTGAAAATTTAAAATTCAAACTCAATTTTGCAATTTTCTCCCGATTCAGACTCCAATGATGAATATATTTCAATTTTCCCTATCCGTGATGAAAATGTCTACAAAATAAACATAAAAACTATTCAATAGCTCGAAAAAAGTAATTTTGAAAAAACCGACAGGACCCTTCCCTTACAAGTGTGAAAATATAAAATTCAAACTCACGTTTGAACTTTTCTCCCGATTCAAACTCCAATCATAAATATGGTTCTGTATAACCTACCCGTGATGAAAATGTGTACAAACGAAACATGAAAACTATTCAATAGCTCGTAAAAAGTAATTTTGGAAAAACTGACAGGGCCCCCCTCCCTTACACGTGTGAAAATTTAAAATTCAAATTCAATTTTGGAATTTTCTCCCGATTCAAAGTCGAATAATAAATATGGTTCTGTTTTCCCTATCCGTGATGAAAATGTCTACAAAATAAACATGAAAACTATTCAATAGCTCGTAAAAAGTATATTTGGAATAACCGACAGGACCCTTCCCTTACACGTGTGAAAATTTAAAATTCAAACTCAATTTTGGAATTTTCTACCAATTCAAACTCAAATCATAAATATGGTTCAGTTTTCCCTATCCATGATGAAAATGTCTACAAAATAAACATGAAAACTATTCAATAGGTCGAAAAAAGTAATTTTGGAAAAACCGAGAGGACCCTCCCTTACACGTGTGAAAATTTAAAATTCAAACTCAATTTTGGAATTTTCTCCCGATTCAAACTCCAATCATAAATATGGTTCAGTTTTCCCTATCCGTGATGAAAATGTCTACAAAATAAACATGAAAACTATTGAATAGCTCGAAAAAAGTAATTTTGAAAAAACCGACAGGCCCCTTCCCTTACAAGTGTTAAAATTTAAAATTCAAACTCAATTTTGGAATTTTATCCCGATTCAAACTCCAATCATAAATATGGTTCTGTATAACATATCCGTGATTAAAATGTGTACAAAATAATCATGAAAACTATTCAATAGCTCGAAAAAAGTAATTTTGGAAAACCCTACAGGACCCTCCCTTACACGTGTGAAAATGTAAAATTCAAACTCAATTTTGGAATTTTCTCCCGATTCAAACTCGAATAATAAATATGGTTCGGTTTTCCCTATCCGTGATGAAAATGTGTACAAAATAAACATGAAAACTATTCAATAGCTCGAAAAAAGTAATTTTGAAAAAACCGACAGGACCCTTCCCTTACAAGTGTTAAAATTTAAAATTCAAACTCAATTTTGGAATTTTATCCCGATTCAAACTCGAATAATAAATATGGTTCTGTTTTCCCTATCCGAGATGAAAATGTGTACAAAATAAACATGAAAACTATTCAATAGCTCGAAAAAAGTAATTTTGAAAAAACCGACAGGACCCTTCCCTCACAAGTGTTAAAATTTAAAATTCAAACTCAATTTTGGAATTTTATCCCGATTCAAACTCAAATCATAAATATGGTTCAGTTTTCCCTATCCGTGATGAAAATGTCTACAAAATAAACATGAAAACTATTCAATAGCTCAAAAAAAGTAATTTTGAAAAAACCGACAGGACCCCCCTTCCTTACACGTGTGAAAATTTAAAAATCAAATTGAATTTTGTAATTTTCTCCTGATTCAAACTCCAATCATAAATATGGTTCTGTATAACCTATCCGTGATGAAAATGTGTACAAAATAAACATGAAAAGTATTCAATAGTTAAAAAAAAGTAATTTTGGAAAACCTGACAGGACCCTCCCTTACTCCTGTGAATATTTAAAATTCAAACTCAATTTTGGAATTTTCTCCCAATTCAAACTCGAATAATAATTATGGCTCTGTTTTCCCTATCTGTGTTGAAAATGTGTACAAAATAAACATGAAGACTATTCAATAGCTCCAAAAAAGTAATTTTGTAAAAACCGACAGGACCCTCCCTTACAAGTGTGAAAATTTAAAATTCAAACTCACGTTTCGAATTTTCTTCCGATTCAAACTCGAATAATAAATATGGTTCTGTTTTCCCTATCCGTGATGAAAATGTCTACAAAATAAACATGAAAACTATTCAATAGCTCGAAAAAAGTAATTTTGAAAAAACCGACAGGACCCTCGCCTACAAGTGTGAAAATTTAAAATTCAAACTCAATTTTGGAATTTTCTCCCGATTCAAACTCAAATCATAAATATGGTTCAGTTTTCCCTATCCGTGATGAAAATGTCTACAACATAAACATTAACAACTATTCAATAGTTAAAAAAAAGTAATTTTGGAAAAACTGACAGGACCCTCCCTCCCTTACAAGTGTGAAAATTTAAAATTCAAACTCAATTTTGGAATTTTATCCCGATTCAAACTCCAATCATAAATATGGTTCTGTATAACCTATCCGTGATTAAAATGTGTACAAAATAATCATGAAAACTATTCAATAGCTCGAAAAAAGTAATTTTGGAAAACCCTACAGGACCCTCCCTTACACGTGTGAAAATTTAAAATTCAAATTCAATTTTGGAATTTTCTCCCGATTCAAAGTCGAATAATAAATATGGTTCTGTTTTCCCTATCCGTGATGAAAATGTCTACAAAATAAACATGAAAACTATTCAATAGCTCGTAAAAAGTATATTTGGAAAAACCGACAGGACCCTTCCCTTACACGTGTGAAAATTTAAAATTCAAACTCAATTTTGGAATTTTCTCCCGATTCAAACTCAAATCATAAATATGGTTCAGTTTTCCCTATCCGTGATGAAAATGTCTACAAAATAAACATGAAAACTATTCAATAGGTCGAAAAAAGTAATTTTGGAAAAACCAACGTGTGAAAATTTAAAATTCAAACTCAATTTTGCAATTTTCTCCCGATTCAGACTCCAATGATGAATATATTTCAATTTTCCCTATCCGTGATGAAAATGTCTAGAAAATAAACATGAAAACTATTCAATAGCTCGAAAAAAGTAATTTTGAAAAACCGACAGGACCCTTCCTTTACAAGTGTGAAAATTTAAAATTCAAACTCAATTTTGCAATTTTCTCCCGATTCAGACTCCAATGATGAATATATTTCAATTTTCCCTATCCGTGATGAAAATGTCTACAAAATAAACATAAAAACTATTCAATAGCTCGAAAAAAGTAATTTTGAAAAAACCGACAGGACCCTTCCCTTACAAGTGTGAAAATATAAAATTCAAACTCACGTTTGAACTTTTCTCCCGATTCAAACTCCAATCATAAATATGGTTCTGTATAACCTACCCGTGATGAAAATGTGTACAAACGAAACATGAAAACTATTCAATAGCTCGTAAAAAGTAATTTTGGAAAAACCGACAGGGCCCCCCTCCCTTACACGTGTGAAAATTTAAAATTCAAATTCAATTTTGGAATTTTCTCCCGATTCAAAGTCGAATAATAAATATGGTTCTGTTTTCCCTATCCGTGATGAAAATGTCTACAAAATAAACATGAAAACTATTCAATAGCTCGTAAAAAGTATATTTGGAAAAACCGACAGGACCCTTCCCTTACACGTGTGAAAATTTAAAATTCAAACTCAATTTTGGAATTTTCTACCGATTCAAACTCAAATCATAAATATGGTTCAGTTTTCCCTATCCATGATGAAAATGTCTACAAAATAAACATGAAAACTATTCAATAGGTCGAAAAAAGTAATTTTGGAAAAACCGAGAGGACCCTCCCTTACACGTGTGAAAATTTAAAATTCAAACTCAATTTTGGAATTTTCTCCCGATTCAAACTCCAATCATAAATATGGTTCAGTTTTCCCTATCCGTGATGAAAATGTCTACAAAATAAACATGAAAACTATTGAATAGCTCAAAAAAAGTAATTTTGAAAAAACCGACAGGACCCTTCCCTTACAAGTGTTAAAATTTAAAATTCAAACTCAATTTTGGAATTTTATCCCGATTCAAACTCGAATAATAAATATGGTTCTGTTTTCCCTATCCGAGATGAAAATGTCTACAAAATAAACATTAACAACTATTCAATAGTTAAAAAAAATTAATTTTGGAAAAACTGACAGGACCCTCCCTCCCTTACAAGTGTGAAAATTTAAAATTCAAACACAATTTTGGAATTTTCTCCCGATTCAAACTCAAATCATAAATATGGTTCTGTATAACCTATCCGTGATGAAAATGTGTACAAAATAAACATGAAAACTATTCAATAGCTCGAAAAAAGTAATTTTGGAAAACCCGACAGAACCGTCCCTTACACGTGTGAAAATTTAAAATTCAAACTCAATTTTGGAATTTTATCCCGATTCAAACTCGAATAATAAATATGGTTCTGTTTTCCCTATCCGTGATGAAAATGTAAACAAAATAAACATGAAGACTATTCAATAGCTCCAAAAAAGTAATTTTGGAAAAACCGACAGGACCCTTCCTTACAAGTGTGAAAATTTAAAATTCAAACTCACGTTTCGAATTTTCTTCCGATTCAAACTCGAATAATAAATATGGTTCTGTTTTCCCTATCCGTGATGAAAATGTCTACAAAATAAACATGAAAACTATTCAATAGCTCGAAAAAAGTAATTTTGAAAAAACCGACAGGACCCTCGCCTACAAGTGTGAAAATTTAAAATTCAAACTCACGTTTCGAATTTTCTTCCGATTCAAACTCGAATAATAAATATGGTTCTGTTTTCCCTATCCGTGATGAAAATGTCTACAAAATAAACATGAAAACTATTCAATAGCTCGAAAAAAGTAATTTTGAAAAAACCGACAGGACCCTCGCCTACAAGTGTGAAAATTTAAAATTCAAACTCAATTTTGGAATTTTCTCTCGATTCAAACTCAAATCATAAATATGGTTCAGTTTTCCCTATCCGTGATGAAAATGTCTACAAAATAAACATGAAAACTATTCAATAGCTCGAAAAAAGTAATTTTGAAAAAACCGACAGGACCCTCGCCTACAAGTGTGAAAATTTAAAATTCAAACTCAATTTTGGAATTTTCTCCCGATTCAAAGTCGAATAATAAATATGGTTCTGTTTTCCCTATCCGTGATGAAAATGTCTACAAAATAAACATGAAAACTATTCAATAGCTCGTAAAAAGTATATTTGGAATAACCGACAGGACCCTTCCCTTACACGTGTGAAAATTTAAAATTCAAACTCAATTTTGGAATTTTCTACCGATTCAAACTCAAATCATAAATATGGTTCAGTTTTCCCTATCCATGATGAAAATGTCTACAAAATAAACATGAAAACTATTCAATAGGTCGAAAAAAGTAATTTTGGAAAAACCGAGAGGACCCTCCCTTACACGTGTGAAAATTTAAAATTCAAACTCAATTTTGGAATTTTCTCCCGATTCAAACTCCAATCATAAATATGGTTCAGTTTTCCCTATCCGTGATGAAAATGTCTACAAAATAAACATGAAAACTATTGAATAGCTCGAAAAAAGTAATTTTGAAAAAACCGACAGGACCCTTCCCTTACAAGTGTTAAAATTTAAAATTCAAACTCAATTTTGGAATTTTATCCCGATTCAAACTCGAATAATAAATATGGTTCTGTTTTCCCTATCCGAGATGAAAATGTCTACAAAATAAACATTAACAACTATTCAATAGTTAAAAAAAATTAATTTTGGAAAAACTGACAAGACCCTCCCTCCCTTACAAGTGTGAAAATTTAAAATTCAAACACAATTTTGGAATTTTCTCCTGATTCAAACTCCAATCATAAATATGGTTCTGTATAACCTATCCGTGATGAAAATGTCTACAAAATAAACATGAAAACTATTCAATAGCTCGAAAAAAGTAATTTTGAAAAAACCGACAGGACCCTCGCCTACAAGTGTGAAAATTTAAAATTCAAACTCAATTTTGGAATTTTCTCTCGATTCAAACTCAAATCATAAATATGGTTCAGTTTTCCCTATCCGTGATGAAAATGTCTACAAAATAAACATGAAAACTATTCAATAGCTCGAAAAAAGTAATTTTGAAAAAACCGACAGGACCCCCCCCCCCTTACACGTGTGAAAATTTAAAAATCAAATTGAATTTTGTAATTTTCTCCCGATTCAAACTCCAATCATAAATATGGTTCTGTATAACCTATCCATGATGAAAATGCGTAAAAAATAAACATGAAAACTATTCAATAGCTCGAAAAAAGTAATTTTGAAAAAACCGACAGGACCCTCGCCTACAAGTGTGAAAATTTAAAATTCAAACTCAATTTTGGAATTTTCTCTCGATTCAAACTCAAATCATAAATATGGTTCAGTTTTCCCTATCCGTGATGAAAATGTCTACAAAATAAACATGAAAACTATTCAATAGCTCAAAAAAAGTAATTTTGAAAAAACCGACAGGACCCCCCTTCCTTACACGTGTGAAAATTTAAAAATCAAATTGAATTTTGTAATTTTCTCCTGATTCAAACTCCAATCATAAATATGGTTCTGTATAACCTATCCGTGATGAAAATGTGTACAAAATAAACATGAAAAGTATTCAATAGTTAAAAAAAAGTAATTTTGGAAAACCTGACAGGACCCTCCCTTACTCCTGTGAATATTTAAAATTCAAACTCAATTTTGGAATTTTCTCCCAATTCAAACTCGAATAATAAATATGGCTCTGTTTTCCCTATCTGTGATGAAAATGTGTACAAAATAAACATGAAGACTATTCAATAGCTCCAAAAAAGTAATTTTGTAAAAACCGACAGGACCCTCCCTTACAAGTGTGAAAATTTAAAATTCAAACTCACGTTTCGAATTTTCTTCCGATTCAAACTCGAATAATAAATATGGTTCTGTTTTCCCTATCCGTGATGAAAATGTCTACAAAATAAACATGAAAACTATTCAATAGCTCGAAAAAAATAATTTTGAAAAAACCGACAGGACCCTCGCCTACAAGTGTGAAAATTTAAAATTCAAACTCAATTTTGGAATTTTCTCCCGATTCAAACTCAAATCATAAATATGGTTCAGTTTTCCCTATCCGTGATGAAAATGTCTACAAAATAAACATGAAAACTATTCAATAGCTCGAAAAAAGTAATTTTGAAAAAACCGACAGGACCCCCCCCCCCTCTTACACGTGTGAAAATTTAAAAATCAAATTGAATTTTGTAATTTTCTCCCGATTCAAACTCCAATCATAAATATGGTTCTGTATAACCTATCCATGATGAAAATGCGTAAAAAATAAACATGAAAACTATTCAATAGCTCGAAAAAAGTAAGTTTGGAAAACCCGACAGAACCGTCCCTTACACGTGTGAAAATTTAAAATTCAAACTCAATTTTGGAATTTTATCCCGATTCAAACTCGAATAATAAATATGGTTCTGCTTTCCCTATCCGTGATGAAAATGTCTACAAAATAAACATGAAAACTATTCAATAGCTCGAAAAAAGTAATTTTGAAAAAACCGACAGGACCCTCGCCTACAAGTGTGAAAATTTAAAATTCAAACTCACGTTTCGAATTTTCTTCCGATTCAAACTCGAATAATAAATATGGTTCTGTTTTCCCTATCCGTGATGAAAATGTCTACAAAATAAACATGAAAACTATTCAATAGCTCGAAAAAAGTAATTTTGAAAAAACCGACAGGACCCTCGCCTACAAGTGTGAAAATTTAAAATTCAAACTCAATTTTGGAATTTTCTCTCGATTCAAACTCAAATCATAAATATGGTTCAGTTTTCCCTATCCGTGATGAAAATGTCTACAAAATAAACATGAAAACTATTCAATAGCTCAAAAAAAGTAATTTTGAAAAAACCGACAGGACCCCCCTTCCTTACACGTGTGAAAATTTAAAAATCAAATTGAATTTTGTAATTTTCTCCTGATTCAAACTCCAATCATAAATATGGTTCTGTATAACCTATCCGTGATGAAAATGTGTACAAAATAAACATGAAAAGTATTCAATAGTTAAAAAAAAGTAATTTTGGAAAACCTGACAGGACCCTCCCTTACTCCTGTGAATATTTAAAATTCAAACTCAATTTTGGAATTTTCTCCCAATTCAAACTCGAATAATAAATATGGCTCTGTTTTCCCTATCTGTGATGAAAATGTGTACAAAATAAACATGAAGACTATTCAATAGCTCCAAAAAAGTAATTTTGTAAAAACCGACAGGACCCTCCCTTACAAGTGTGAAAATTTAAAATTCAAACTCACGTTTCGAATTTTCTTCCGATTCAAACTCGAATAATAAATATGGTTCTGTTTTCCCTATCCGTGATGAAAATGTCTACAAAATAAACATGAAAACTATTCAATAGCTCGAAAAAAGTAATTTTGAAAAAACCGACAGGACCCTCGCCTACAAGTGTGAAAATTTAAAATTCAAACTCAATTTTGGAATTTTCTCCCGATTCAAACTCAAATCATAAATATGGTTCAGTTTTCCCTATCCGTGATGAAAATGTCTACAAAATAAACATGAAAACTATTCAATAGCTCAAAAAAAGTAATTTTGAAAAAACCGACAGGACCCCCCCCTTCCTTACACGTGTGAAAATTTAAAAATCAAATTGAATTTTGTAATTTTCTCCTGATTCAAACTCCAATCATAAATATGGTTCTGTATAACCTATCCGTGATGAAAATGTGTACAAAATAAACATGAAAAGTATTCAATAGTTAAAAAAAAGTAATTTTGGAAAACCTGACAGGACCCTCCCTTACTCCTGTGAATATTTAAAATTCAAACTCAATTTTGGAATTTTCTCCCAATTCAAACTCGAATAATAAATATGGTTCTGTTTTCCCTATCCGTGATGAAAATGTGTACAAAATAAACATGAAGAATATTCAATAGCTCCAAAAAAGTAATTTTGTAAAAACCGACAGGACCCTCCCTTACAAGTGTGAAAATTTAAAATTCAAACTCACGTTTCGAATTTTCTTCCGATTCAAACTCGAATAATAAATATGGTTCTGTTTTCCCTATCCGTGATGAAAATGTCAACAAAATAAACATGAAAACTATTCAATAGCTCGAAAATTAATTTTGAAAAAACCGACAGGACCCTCGCCTACAAGTGTGAAAATTTAAAATTCAAACTCAATTTTGGAATTTTCTCCCGATTCAAACTCAAATCATAAATATGGTTCAGTTTTCCCTATCCGTGATTAAAATGTCTACAAAATAAACATGAAAACTATTCAATAGCTCGTAAAAAGTACTTTTGGAAAAACCGACAGGACCCTCCCTTACACGTGTGAAAATTTAAAATTCAAATTCAATTTTGGAATTTTCTCCCGATTCAAACTCAAATCATAAATATGGTTCAGTTTTCCCTATCCGTGATGAAAATGTCTACAAAATAAACATTAACAACTATTCAATAGTTAAAAAAAAGTAATTTTGGAAAAACTGACAGGACCCTACCTCCCTTACAAGTGTGAAAATTTAAAATTCAAACTCAATTTTGGAATTTTATCCCGATTCAAACTCCAATCATAAATATGGTTCTGTATAACCTATCCGTGATTAAAATGTGTACAAAATAATCATGAAAACTATTCAATAGCTCGAAAAAAGTAATTTTGGAAAACCCTACAGGACCCTCCCTTACACGTGTGAAAATTTAAAATTCAAACTCAATTTTGGAATTTTTTCCCGATTCAAACACCAATCATAAATATGGTTCAGTTTTCCCTATCCGTGATGAAAATGTCTACAAAATAAACATGAAAACTATTCAATAGCTCGAAAAAAGTAATTTTGAAAAAACCGACAGGACCCTTCCCTTACGAGTGTTAAAATTTAAAATTCAAACTCAATTTTGGAATTTTATCCCGATTCAAACTCGAATAATAAATATGGTTCTGTTTTCCCTATCCGAGATGAAAATGTCTACAAAATAAATATGAAAACTATTCAATAGCTCGAAAAAAGTAATTTTGAAAAAACCGACAGGACCCTTCCTTTACAAGATTGAAAATTTAAAATTCAAACTCAATTTTGGAATTTTATCCCGATTCAAACTCCAATCATAAATATGGTTCTGTATAACCAATCCGTGATAAAAATGTGTACAAAATAAACATGAAAACTATTCAATAGCTCGAAAAAGGTAATTTTGGAGAACCCGACAGGACCCTCCCTTACACGTGTGAAAATTTAAAATTCAAACTCAATTTTGGAATTTTCTCCCGATTCAAACTCAAATCATAAATATGGTTCAGTTTTCCCTATCCGTGATGAAAATGTCTACAAAATAAACATGAAAACTATTCAATAGGTCGAAAAAAGTAATTTTGGAAAAACCAACGTGTGAAAATTTAAAATTCAAACTCAATTTTGCAATTTTCTCCCGATTCAGACTCCAATGATGAATATATTTCAATTTTCCCTATCCGTGATGAAAATGTCTAGAAAATAAACATGAAAACTATTCAATACCTCGAAAAAAGTAATTTTGAAAAAACCGACAGGACCCTTCCCTTACAAGTGTGAAAATTTAAAATTCAAACTCACGTTTCGAATTTTCTTCCGATTCAAACTCGAATAATAAATATGGTTCTGTTTTCCCTATCCGTGATGAAAATGTCTACAAAATAAACATGAAAACTATTCAATAGCTCGAAAAAAGTAATTTTGAAAAAACCGACAGGACCCTCGCCTACAAGTGTGAAAATTTAAAATTCAAACTCAATTTTGGAATTTTCTCTCGATTCAAACTCAAATCATAAATATGGTTCAGTTTTCCCTATCCGTGATGAAAATGTGTACAAAATAAACATGAAAAGTATTCAATAGTTAAAAAAAAGTAATTTTGGAAAACCTGACAGGACCCTCCCTTACTCCTGTGAATATTTAAAATTCAAACTCAATTTTGGAATTTTCTCCCAATTCAAACTCGAATAATAAATATGGCTCTGTTTTCCCTATCTGTGATGAAAATGTGTACAAAATAAACATGAAGACTATTCAATAGCTCCAAAAAAGTAATTTTGTAAAAACCGACAGGACCCTCCCTTACAAGTGTGAAAATTTAAAATTCAAACTCACGTTTCGAATTTTCTTCCGATTCAAACTCGAATAATAAATATGGTTCTGTTTTCCCTATCCGTGATGAAAATGTCTACAAAATAAACATGAAAACTATTCAATAGCTCGAAAAAAGTAATTTTGAAAAAACCGACAGGACCCTCGCCTACAAGTGTGAAAATTTAAAATTCAAACTCAATTTTGGAATTTTCTCCCGATTCAAACTCAAATCATAAATATGGTTCAGTTTTCCCTATCCGTGATGAAAATGTCTACAAAATAAACATGAAAACTATTCAATAGCTCAAAAAAAGTAATTTTGAAAAAACCGACAGGACCCCCCCCTTCCTTACACGTGTGAAAATTTAAAAATCAAATTGAATTTTGTAATTTTCTCCTGATTCAAACTCCAATCATAAATATGGTTCTGTATAACCTATCCGTGATGAAAATGTGTACAAAATAAACATGAAAACTATTCAATAGCTCGAAAAAAGTAATTTTGAAAAAACCGACAGGACCCTTCCTTTACAAGTGTGAAAATTTAAAATTCAAACTCAATTTTGGAATTTTATCCCGATTCAAACTCCAATCATAAATATGGTTCTGTATAACCAATCCGTGATAAAAATGTGTACAAAATAAACATGAAAACTATTCAATAGCTCGAAAAAGGTAATTTTGGAGAACCCGACAGGACCCTCCCTTACACGTGTGAAAATTTAAAATTCAAACTCAATTTTGGAATTTTCTCCCGATTCAAACTCAAATCATAAATATGGTTCAGTTTTCCCTATCCGTGATGAAAATGTCTACAAAATAAACATGAAAACTATTCAATAGGTCGAAAAAAGTAATTTTGGAAAAACCAACGTGTGAAAATTTAAAATTCAAACTCACGTTTCGAATTTTTTTCCGATTCAAACTCGAATAATAAATATGGTTCTGTTTTCCCTATCCGTGATGAAAATGTCTACAAAATAAACATGAAAACTATTCAATAGCTCGAAAAAAGTAATTTTGAAAAAACCGACAGGACCCTCGCCTACAAGTGTGAAAATTTAAAATTCAAACTCAATTTTGGAATTTTATCCCGATTCAAACTCGAATAATAAATATGGTTCTGTTTTCCCTATCCGAGATGAAAATGTCTACAAAATAAACATTAACAACTATTCAATAGTTAAAAAAAATTAATTTTGGAAAAACTGACAGGACCCTCCCTCCCTTACAAGTGTGAAAATTTAAAATTCAAACACAATTTTGGAATTTTCTCCTGATTCAAACTCCAATCATAAATATGGTTCTGTATAACCTATCCGTGATGAAAATGTCTACAAAATAAACATGAAAAGTATTCAATAGTTAAAAAAAAGTAATTTTGGAAAACCTGACAGGACCCTCCCTTACTCCTGTGAATATTTAAAATTCAAACTCAATTTTGGAATTTTCTCCCAATTCAAACTCGAATAATAAATATGGTTCTGTTTTCCCTATCCGTGATGAAAATGTGTACAAAATAAACATGAAGAATATTCAATAGCTCCAAAAAAGTAATTTTGTAAAAACCGACAGGACCCTCCCTTACAAGTGTGAAAATTTAAAATTCAAACTCACGTTTCGAATTTTCTTCCGATTCAAACTCGAATAATAAATATGGTTCTGTTTTCCCTATCCGTGATGAAAATGTCTACAAAATAAACATGAAAACTATTCAATAGCTCGTAAAAAGTAATTTTGGAAAAACCGACAGGGCCCTCCCTTACACGTGTGAAAATTTAAAATTCAAATTCAATTTTGGAATTTTCTCCCGATTCAAACTCGAATAATAAATATGGTTCGGTTTTCCCTATCCGTGATGAAAATGTCTACAAAATAAATATGAAAACTATTCAATAGCTCGAAAAAAGTAATTTTGAAAAAACCGACAGGACCCTTCCCTTACAAGTGTGGAAATTTAAAATTCAAACTCAATTTTGGAATTTTTTCCCGATTCAAACTACAATCATAAATATGGTTCAGTTTTCCCTATCCGTGATGAAAATGTCTACAAAATAAACATGAAAACTATTCAATAGCTCGAAAAAAGTAATTTTGAAAAAACCGACAGGACCCTTCCCTTACGAGTGTTAAAATTTAAAATTCAAACTCAATTTTGGAATTTTATCCCGATTCAAACTCGAATAATAAATATGGTTCAGTTTTCCCTATCCGTGATGAAAATGTCTACAAAATAAACATGAAAACTATTCAATAGGTCGAAAAAAGTAATTTTGGAAAAACCAACGTGTGAAAATTTAAAATTCAAACTCAATTTTGCAATTTTCTCCCGATTCAGACTCCAATGATGAATATATTTCAATTTTCCCTATCCGTGATGAAAATGTCTACAAAATAAACATAAAAACTATTCAATAGCTCGAAAAAAGTAATTTTGAAAAAACCGACAGGACCCTTCCCTTACAAGTGTGAAAATTTAAAATTCAAACTCACGTTTGAACTTTTCTCCCGATTCAAACTCCAATCATAAATATGGTTCTGTATAACCTACCCGTGATGAAAATGTGTACAAACGAAACATGAAAACTATTCAATAGCTCGTAAAAAGTAATTTTGGAAAAACCGACAGGGCCCCCCTCCCTTACACGTGTGAAAATTTAAAATTCAAATTCAATTTTGGAATTTTCTCCCGATTCAAAGTCGAATAATAAATATGGTTCTGTTTTCCCTATCCGTGATGAAAATGTCTACAAAATAAACATGAAAACTATTCAATAGCTCGTAAAAAGTATATTTGGAAAAACCGACAGGACCCTTCCCTTACACGTGTGAAAATTTAAAATTCAAACTCAATTTTGGAATTTTCTACCGATTCAAACTCAAATCATAAATATGGTTCAGTTTTCCCTATCCATGATGAAAATGTCTACAAAATAAACATGAAAACTATTCAATAGGTCGAAAAAAGTAATTTTGGAAAAACAGAGAGGACCCTCCCTTACACGTGTGAAAATTTAAAATTCAAACTCAATTTTGGAATTTTCTCCCGATTCAAACTCCAATCATAAATATGGTTCAGTTTTCCCTATCCGTGATGAAAATGTCTACAAAATAAACATGAAAACTATTGAATAGCTAGAAAAAAGTAATTTTGAAAAAACCGACAGGACCCTTCCCTTACAAGTGTTAAAATTTAAAATTCAAACTCAATTTTGGAATTTTATCCCGATTCAAACTCGAATAATAAATATGGTTCTGTTTTCCCTATCCGAGATGAAAATGTCTACAAAATAAACATTAACAACTATTCAATAGTTAAAAAAAATTAATTTTGGAAAAACTGACAGGACCCTCCCTCCCTTACAAGTGTGAAAATTTAAAATTCAAACACAATTTTGGAATTTTCTCCCGATTCAAACTCCAATCATAAATATGGTTCTGTATAACCTATCCGTGATGAAAATGTCTACAAAATAAACATGAAAACTATTCAATAGCTCGAAAAAAGTAATTTTGAAAAAACCGACAGGACCCTCGCCTACAAGTGTGAAAATTTAAAATTCAAACTCAATTTTTGAATTTTCTCCCGATTCAAACTCAAATCATAAATATGGTTCAGTTTTCCCTATCCGTGATGAAAATGTCTACAAAATAAACATGAAAACTATTCAATAGCTCGTAAAAAGTTATTTTGGAAAAACCGACAGGACCCTCCCTTACACGTGTGAAAATTTAAAATTCAAATTCAATTTTGGAATTTTCTCCCGATTCAAACTCAAATCATAAATATGGTTCAGTTTTCCCTATCCGTGATGAAAATGTCTACAAAATAAACATTAACAACTATTCAATAGTTAAAAAAAAGTAATTTTGGAAAAACTGACAGGACCCTCCCTCCCTTACAAGTGTGAAAATTTAAAATTCAAACTCAATTTTGGAATTTTATCCCGATTCAAACTCCAATCATAAATATGGTTCTGTATAACCTATCCGTGATTAAAATGTGTACAAAATAATCATGAAAACTATTCAATAGCTCGAAAAAAGTAATTTTGGAAAACCCTACAGGACCCTCCCTTACAAGTGTGAAAATTTAAAATTCAAACTGAATTTTGGAATTTTATCCCGATTCAAACTCCAATCATAAATATGGTTCTGTATAACCAATCCGTGATAAAAATGTGTACAAAATAAACATGAAAACTATTCAATAGCTCGAAAAAGGTAATTTTGGAGAACCCGACAGGACCCTCCCTTACACGTGTGAAAATTTAAAATTCAAACTCAATTTTGGAATTTTCTCCCGATTCAAACTCAAATCATAAATATGGTTCAGTTTTCCCTATCCGTGATGAAAATGTCTACAAAATAAACATGAAAACTATTCAATAGGTCGAAAAAAGTAATTTTGGAAAAACCAACGTGTGAAAATTTAAAATTCAAACTCAATTTTGCAATTTTCTCCCGATTCAGACTCCAATGATGAATATATTTCAATTTTCCCTATCCGTGATGAAAATGTCTAGAAAATAAACATGAAAACTATTCAATAGCTCGAAAAAAGTAATTTTGAAAAACCGACCGGACCCTTCCCTTACAAGTGTGAAAATTTAAAATTCAAACTCAATTTTGCAATTTTCTCCCGATTCAGACTCCAATGATGAATATATTTCAATTTTCCCTATCCGTGATGAAAATGTCTACAAAATAAACATAAAAACTATTCAATAGCTCGAAAAAAGTAATTTTGAAAAAACCGACAGGACCCTTCCCTTACAAGTGTGAAAATATAAAATTCAAACTCACGTTTGAACTTTTCTCCCGATTCAAACTCCAATCATAAATATGGTTCTGTATAACCTACCCGTGATGAAAATGTGTACAAACGAAACATGAAAACTATTCAATAGCTCGTAAAAAGTAATTTTGGAAAAACTGACAGGGCCCCCCTCCCTTACACGTGTGAAAATTTAAAATTCAAATTCAATTTTGGAATTTTCTCCCGATTCAAAGTCGAATAATAAATATGGTTCTGTTTTCCCTATCCGTGATGAAAATGTCTACAAAATAAACATGAAAACTATTCAATAGCTCGTAAAAAGTATATTTGGAATAACCGACAGGACCCTTCCCTTACACGTGTGAAAATTTAAAATTCAAACTCAATTTTGGAATTTTCTACCAATTCAAACTCAAATCATAAATATGGTTCAGTTTTCCCTATCCATGATGAAAATGTCTACAAAATAAACATGAAAACTATTCAATAGGTCGAAAAAAGTAATTTTGGAAAAACCGAGAGGACCCTCCCTTACACGTGTGAAAATTTAAAATTCAAACTCAATTTTGGAATTTTCTCCCGATTCAAACTCCAATCATAAATATGGTTCAGTTTTCCCTATCCGTGATGAAAATGTCTACAAAATAAACATGAAAACTATTGAATAGCTCGAAAAAAGTAATTTTGAAAAAACCGACAGGCCCCTTCCCTTACAAGTGTTAAAATTTAAAATTCAAACTCAATTTTGGAATTTTATCCCGATTCAAACTCCAATCATAAATATGGTTCTGTATAACATATCCGTGATTAAAATGTGTACAAAATAATCATGAAAACTATTCAATAGCTCGAAAAAAGTAATTTTGGAAAACCCTACAGGACCCTCCCTTACACGTGTGAAAATGTAAAATTCAAACTCAATTTTGGAATTTTCTCCCGATTCAAACTCGAATAATAAATATGGTTCGGTTTTCCCTATCCGTGATGAAAATGTGTACAAAATAAACATGAAAACTATTCAATAGCTCGAAAAAAGTAATTTTGAAAAAACCGACAGGACCCTTCCCTTACAAGTGTTAAAATTTAAAATTCAAACTCAATTTTGGAATTTTATCCCGATTCAAACTCGAATAATAAATATGGTTCTGTTTTCCCTATCCGAGATGAAAATGTGTACAAAATAAACATGAAAACTATTCAATAGCTCGAAAAAAGTAATTTTGAAAAAACCGACAGGACCCTTCCCTCACAAGTGTGAAAATATAAAATTCAAACTCACGTTTGAACTTTTCTCCCGATTCAAACTCCAATCATAAATATGGTTCTGTATAACCTACCCGTGATGAAAATGTGTACAAACGAAACATGAAAACTATTCAATAGCTCGTAAAAAGTAATTTTGGAAAAACTGACAGGGCCCCCCTCCCTTACACGTGTGAAAATTTAAAATTCAAATTCAATTTTGGAATTTTCTCCCGATTCAAAGTCGAATAATAAATATGGTTCTGTTTTCCCTATCCGTGATGAAAATGTCTACAAAATAAACATGAAAACTATTCAATAGCTCGTAAAAAGTATATTTGGAATAACCGACAGGACCCTTCCCTTACACGTGTGAAAATTTAAAATTCAAACTCAATTTTGGAATTTTCTACCAATTCAAACTCAAATCATAAATATGGTTCAGTTTTCCCTATCCATGATGAAAATGTCTACAAAATAAACATGAAAACTATTCAATAGGTCGAAAAAAGTAATTTTGGAAAAACCGAGAGGACCCTCCCTTACACGTGTGAAAATTTAAAATTCAAACTCAATTTTGGAATTTTCTCCCGATTCAAACTCCAATCATAAATATGGTTCAGTTTTCCCTATCCGTGATGAAAATGTCTACAAAATAAACATGAAAACTATTGAATAGCTCGAAAAAAGTAATTTTGAAAAAACCGACAGGCCCCTTCCCTTACAAGTGTTAAAATTTAAAATTCAAACTCAATTTTGGAATTTTATCCCGATTCAAACTCCAATCATAAATATGGTTCTGTATAACATATCCGTGATTAAAATGTGTACAAAATAATCATGAAAACTATTCAATAGCTCGAAAAAAGTAATTTTGGAAAACCCTACAGGACCCTCCCTTACACGTGTGAAAATGTAAAATTCAAACTCAATTTTGGAATTTTCTCCCGATTCAAACTCGAATAATAAATATGGTTCGGTTTTCCCTATCCGTGATGAAAATGTGTACAAAATAAACATGAAAACTATTCAATAGCTCGAAAAAAGTAATTTTGAAAAAACCGACAGGACCCTTCCCTTACAAGTGTTAAAATTTAAAATTCAAACTCAATTTTGGAATTTTATCCCGATTCAAACTCGAATAATAAATATGGTTCTGTTTTCCCTATCCGAGATGAAAATGTGTACAAAATAAACATGAAAACTATTCAATAGCTCGAAAAAAGTAATTTTGAAAAAACCGACAGGACCCTTCCCTCACAAGTGTTAAAATTTAAAATTCAAACTCAATTTTGGAATTTTATCCCGATTCAAACTCAAATCATAAATATGGTTCAGTTTTCCCTATCCGTGATGAAAATGTCTACAAAATAAACATGAAAACTATTCAATAGCTCAAAAAAAGTAATTTTGAAAAAACCGACAGGACCCCCCTTCCTTACACGTGTGAAAATTTAAAAATCAAATTGAATTTTGTAATTTTCTCCTGATTCAAACTCCAATCATAAATATGGTTCTGTATAACCTATCCGTGATGAAAATGTGTACAAAATAAACATGAAAAGTATTCAATAGTTAAAAAAAAGTAATTTTGGAAAACCTGACAGGACCCTCCCTTACTCCTGTGAATATTTAAAATTCAAACTCAATTTTGGAATTTTCTCCCAATTCAAACTCGAATAATAATTATGGCTCTGTTTTCCCTATCTGTGTTGAAAATGTGTACAAAATAAACATGAAGACTATTCAATAGCTCCAAAAAAGTAATTTTGTAAAAACCGACAGGACCCTCCCTTACAAGTGTGAAAATTTAAAATTCAAACTCACGTTTCGAATTTTCTTCCGATTCAAACTCGAATAATAAATATGGTTCTGTTTTCCCTATCCGTGATGAAAATGTCTACAAAATAAACATGAAAACTATTCAATAGCTCGAAAAAAGTAATTTTGAAAAAACCGACAGGACCCTCGCCTACAAGTGTGAAAATTTAAAATTCAAACTCAATTTTGGAATTTTCTCCCGATTCAAACTCAAATCATAAATATGGTTCAGTTTTCCCTATCCGTGATGAAAATGTCTACAACATAAACATTAACAACTATTCAATAGTTAAAAAAAAGTAATTTTGGAAAAACTGACAGGACCCTCCCTCCCTTACAAGTGTGAAAATTTAAAATTCAAACTCAATTTTGGAATTTTATCCCGATTCAAACTCCAATCATAAATATGGTTCTGTATAACCTATCCGTGATTAAAATGTGTACAAAATAATCATGAAAACTATTCAATAGCTCGAAAAAAGTAATTTTGGAAAACCCTACAGGACCCTCCCTTACACGTGTGAAAATTTAAAATTCAAATTCAATTTTGGAATTTTCTCCCGATTCAAAGTCGAATAATAAATATGGTTCTGTTTTCCCTATCCGTGATGAAAATGTCTACAAAATAAACATGAAAACTATTCAATAGCTCGTAAAAAGTATATTTGGAAAAACCGACAGGACCCTTCCCTTACACGTGTGAAAATTTAAAATTCAAACTCAATTTTGGAATTTTCTCCCGATTCAAACTCAAATCATAAATATGGTTCAGTTTTCCCTATCCGTGATGAAAATGTCTACAAAATAAACATGAAAACTATTCAATAGGTCGAAAAAAGTAATTTTGGAAAAACCAACGTGTGAAAATTTAAAATTCAAACTCAATTTTGCAATTTTCTCCCGATTCAGACTCCAATGATGAATATATTTCAATTTTCCCTATCCGTGATGAAAATGTCTAGAAAATAAACATGAAAACTATTCAATAGCTCGAAAAAAGTAATTTTGAAAAACCGACAGGACCCTTCCTTTACAAGTGTGAAAATTTAAAATTCAAACTCAATTTTGCAATTTTCTCCCGATTCAGACTCCAATGATGAATATATTTCAATTTTCCCTATCCGTGATGAAAATGTCTACAAAATAAACATAAAAACTATTCAATAGCTCGAAAAAAGTAATTTTGAAAAAACCGACAGGACCCTTCCCTTACAAGTGTGAAAATATAAAATTCAAACTCACGTTTGAACTTTTCTCCCGATTCAAACTCCAATCATAAATATGGTTCTGTATAACCTACCCGTGATGAAAATGTGTACAAACGAAACATGAAAACTATTCAATAGCTCGTAAAAAGTAATTTTGGAAAAACCGACAGGGCCCCCCTCCCTTACACGTGTGAAAATTTAAAATTCAAATTCAATTTTGGAATTTTCTCCCGATTCAAAGTCGAATAATAAATATGGTTCTGTTTTCCCTATCCGTGATGAAAATGTCTACAAAATAAACATGAAAACTATTCAATAGCTCGTAAAAAGTATATTTGGAAAAACCGACAGGACCCTTCCCTTACACGTGTGAAAATTTAAAATTCAAACTCAATTTTGGAATTTTCTACCGATTCAAACTCAAATCATAAATATGGTTCAGTTTTCCCTATCCATGATGAAAATGTCTACAAAATAAACATGAAAACTATTCAATAGGTCGAAAAAAGTAATTTTGGAAAAACCGAGAGGACCCTCCCTTACACGTGTGAAAATTTAAAATTCAAACTCAATTTTGGAATTTTCTCCCGATTCAAACTCCAATCATAAATATGGTTCAGTTTTCCCTATCCGTGATGAAAATGTCTACAAAATAAACATGAAAACTATTGAATAGCTCAAAAAAAGTAATTTTGAAAAAACCGACAGGACCCTTCCCTTACAAGTGTTAAAATTTAAAATTCAAACTCAATTTTGGAATTTTATCCCGATTCAAACTCGAATAATAAATATGGTTCTGTTTTCCCTATCCGAGATGAAAATGTCTACAAAATAAACATTAACAACTATTCAATAGTTAAAAAAAATTAATTTTGGAAAAACTGACAGGACCCTCCCTCCCTTACAAGTGTGAAAATTTAAAATTCAAACACAATTTTGGAATTTTCTCCCGATTCAAACTCAAATCATAAATATGGTTCTGTATAACCTATCCGTGATGAAAATGTGTACAAAATAAACATGAAAACTATTCAATAGCTCGAAAAAAGTAATTTTGGAAAACCCGACAGAACCGTCCCTTACACGTGTGAAAATTTAAAATTCAAACTCAATTTTGGAATTTTATCCCGATTCAAACTCGAATAATAAATATGGTTCTGTTTTCCCTATCCGTGATGAAAATGTAAACAAAATAAACATGAAGACTATTCAATAGCTCCAAAAAAGTAATTTTGGAAAAACCGACAGGACCCTTCCTTACAAGTGTGAAAATTTAAAATTCAAACTCACGTTTCGAATTTTCTTCCGATTCAAACTCGAATAATAAATATGGTTCTGTTTTCCCTATCCGTGATGAAAATGTCTACAAAATAAACATGAAAACTATTCAATAGCTCGAAAAAAGTAATTTTGAAAAAACCGTCAGGACCCTCGCCTACAAGTGTGAAAATTTAAAATTCAAACTCACGTTTCGAATTTTCTTCCGATTCAAACTCGAATAATAAATATGGTTCTGTTTTCCCTATCCGTGATGAAAATGTCTACAAAATAAACATGAAAACTATTCAATAGCTCGAAAAAAGTAATTTTGAAAAAACCGACAGGACCCTCGCCTACAAGTGTGAAAATTTAAAATTCAAACTCAATTTTGGAATTTTCTCTCGATTCAAACTCAAATCATAAATATGGTTCAGTTTTCCCTATCCGTGATGAAAATGTCTACAAAATAAACATGAAAACTATTCAATAGCTCAAAAAAAGTAATTTTGAAAAAACCGACAGGACCCCCCCTTCCTTACACGTGTGAAAATTTAAAAATCAAATTGAATTTTGTAATTTTCTCCTGATTCAAACTCCAATCATAAATATGGTTCTGTATAACCTATCCGTGATGAAAATGTGTACAAAATAAACATGAAAAGTATTCAATAGTTAAAAAAAAGTAATTTTGGAAAACCTGACAGGACCCTACCTTACTCCTGTGAATATTTAAAATTCAAACTCAATTTTGGAATTTTCTCCCAATTCAAACTCGAATAATAAATATGGCTCTGTTTTCCCTATCTGTGATGAAAATGTGTACAAAATAAACATGAAGACTATTCAATAGCTCCAAAAAAGTAATTTTGTAAAAACCGACAGGACCCTCCCTTACAAGTGTGAAAATTTAAAATTCAAACTCACGTTTCGAATTTTCTTCCGATTCAAACTCGAATAATAAATATGGTTCTGTTTTCCCTATCCGTGATGAAAATGTCTACAAAATAAACATGAAAACTATTCAATAGCTCGAAAAAAGTAATTTTGAAAAAACCGACAGGACCCTCGCCTACAAGTGTGAAAATTTAAAATTCAAACTCAATTTTGGAATTTTCTCCCGATTCAAAGTCGAATAATAAATATGGTTCTGTTTTCCCTATCCGTGATGAAAATGTCTACAAAATAAACATGAAAACTATTCAATAGCTCGTAAAAAGTATATTTGGAATAACCGACAGGACCCTTCCCTTACACGTGTGAAAATTTAAAATTCAAACTCAATTTTGGAATTTTCTACCGATTCAAACTCAAATCATAAATATGGTTCAGTTTTCCCTATCCATGATGAAAATGTCTACAAAATAAACATGAAAACTATTCAATAGGTCGAAAAAAGTAATTTTGGAAAAACCGAGAGGACCCTCCCTTACACGTGTGAAAATTTAAAATTCAAACTCAATTTTGGAATTTTCTCCCGATTCAAACTCCAATCATAAATATGGTTCAGTTTTCCCTATCCGTGATGAAAATGTCTACAAAATAAACATGAAAACTATTGAATAGCTCGAAAAAAGTAATTTTGAAAAAACCGACAGGACCCTTCCCTTACAAGTGTTAAAATTTAAAATTCAAACTCAATTTTGGAATTTTATCCCGATTCAAACTCGAATAATAAATATGGTTCTGTTTTCCCTATCCGAGATGAAAATGTCTACAAAATAAACATTAACAACTATTCAATAGTTAAAAAAAATTAATTTTGGAAAAACTGACAAGACCCTCCCTCCCTTACAAGTGTGAAAATTTAAAATTCAAACACAATTTTGGAATTTTCTCCTGATTCAAACTCCAATCATAAATATGGTTCTGTATAACCTATCCGTGATGAAAATGTCTACAAAATAAACATGAAAACTATTCAATAGCTCGAAAAAAGTAATTTTGAAAAAACCGACAGGACCCTCGCCTACAAGTGTGAAAATTTAAAATTCAAACTCAATTTTGGAATTTTCTCTCGATTCAAACTCAAATCATAAATATGGTTCAGTTTTCCCTATCCGTGATGAAAATGTCTACAAAATAAACATGAAAACTATTCAATAGCTCGAAAAAAGTAATTTTGAAAAAACCGACAGGACCCCCCCCCCCCTTACACGTGTGAAAATTTAAAAATCAAATTGAATTTTGTAATTTTCTCCCGATTCAAACTCCAATCATAAATATGGTTCTGTATAACCTATCCATGATGAAAATGCGTAAAAAATAAACATGAAAACTATTCAATAGCTCGAAAAAAGTAATTTTGAAAAAACCGACAGGACCCTCGCCTACAAGTGTGAAAATTTAAAATTCAAACTCAATTTTGGAATTTTCTCTCGATTCAAACTCAAATCATAAATATGGTTCAGTTTTCCCTATCCGTGATGAAAATGTCTACAAAATAAACATGAAAACTATTCAATAGCTCAAAAAAAGTAATTTTGAAAAAACCGACAGGACCCCCCTTCCTTACACGTGTGAAAATTTAAAAATCAAATTGAATTTTGTAATTTTCTCCTGATTCAAACTCCAATCATAAATATGGTTCTGTATAACCTATCCGTGATGAAAATGTGTACAAAATAAACATGAAAAGTATTCAATAGTTAAAAAAAAGTAATTTTGGAAAACCTGACAGGACCCTCCCTTACTCCTGTGAATATTTAAAATTCAAACTCAATTTTGGAATTTTCTCCCAATTCAAACTCGAATAATAAATATGGCTCTGTTTTCCCTATCTGTGATGAAAATGTGTACAAAATAAACATGAAGACTATTCAATAGCTCCAAAAAAGTAATTTTGTAAAAACCGACAGGACCCTCCCTTACAAGTGTGAAAATTTAAAATTCAAACTCACGTTTCGAATTTTCTTCCGATTCAAACTCGAATAATAAATATGGTTCTGTTTTCCCTATCCGTGATGAAAATGTCTACAAAATAAACATGAAAACTATTCAATAGCTCGAAAAAAATAATTTTGAAAAAACCGACAGGACCCTCGCCTACAAGTGTGAAAATTTAAAATTCAAACTCAATTTTGGAATTTTCTCCCGATTCAAACTCAAATCATAAATATGGTTCAGTTTTCCCTATCCGTGATGAAAATGTCTACAAAATAAACATGAAGACTATTCAATAGCTCGTAAAAAGTAATTTTGGAAAAACCGACAGGACCCCCCTTCCTTACACGTGTGAAAATTTAAAAATCAAATTGAATTTTGTAATTTTCTCCTGATTCAAACTCCAATCATAAATATGGTTCTGTATAACCTATCCGTGATGAAAATGTGTACAAAATAAACATGAAAAGTATTCAATAGTTAAAAAAAAGTAATTTTGGAAAACCTGACAGGACCCTCCCTTACTCCTGTGAATATTTAAAATTCAAACTCAATTTTGGAATTTTCTCCCAATTCAAACTCGAATAATAAATATGGCTCTGTTTTCCCTATCTGTGATGAAAATGTGTACAAAATAAACATGAAGACTATTCAATAGCTCCAAAAAAGTAATTTTGTAAAAACCGACAGGACCCTCCCTTACAAGTGTGAAAATTTAAAATTCAAACTCACGTTTCGAATTTTCTTCCGATTCAAACTCGAATAATAAATATGGTTCTGTTTTCCCTATCCGTGATGAAAATGTCTACAAAATAAACATGAAAACTATTCAATAGCTCGAAAAAAGTAATTTTGAAAAAACCGACAGGACCCTCGCCTACAAGTGTGAAAATTTAAAATTCAAACTCAATTTTGGAATTTTCTCCCGATTCAAACTCAAATCATAAATATGGTTCAGTTTTCCCTATCCGTGATGAAAATGTCTACAAAATAAACATGAAAACTATTCAATAGCTCAAAAAAAGTAATTTTGAAAAAACCGACAGGACCCCCCCCTTCCTTACACGTGTGAAAATTTAAAAATCAAATTGAATTTTGTAATTTTCTCCTGATTCAAACTCCAATCATAAATATGGTTCTGTATAACCTATCCGTGATGAAAATGTGTACAAAATAAACATGAAAAGTATTCAATAGTTAAAAAAAAGTAATTTTGGAAAACCTGACAGGACCCTCCCTTACTCCTGTGAATATTTAAAATTCAAACTCAATTTTGGAATTTTCTCCCAATTCAAACTCGAATAATAAATATGGTTCTGTTTTCCCTATCCGTGATGAAAATGTGTACAAAATAAACATGAAGAATATTCAATAGCTCCAAAAAAGTAATTTTGTAAAAACCGACAGGACCCTCCCTTACAAGTGTGAAAATTTAAAATTCAAACTCACGTTTCGAATTTTCTTCCGATTCAAACTCGAATAATAAATATGGTTCTGTTTTCCCTATCCGTGATGAAAATGTCAACAAAATAAACATGAAAACTATTCAATAGCTCGAAAATTAATTTTGAAAAAACCGACAGGACCCTCGCCTACAAGTGTGAAAATTTAAAATTCAAACTCAATTTTGGAATTTTCTCCCGATTCAAACTCAAATCATAAATATGGTTCAGTTTTCCCTATCCGTGATTAAAATGTCTACAAAATAAACATGAAAACTATTCAATAGCTCGTAAAAAGTACTTTTGGAAAAACCGACAGGACCCTCCCTTACACGTGTGAAAATTTAAAATTCAAATTCAATTTTGGAATTTTCTCCCGATTCAAACTCAAATCATAAATATGGTTCAGTTTTCCCTATCCGTGATGAAAATGTCTACAAAATAAACATTAACAACTATTCAATAGTTAAAAAAAAGTAATTTTGGAAAAACTGACAGGACCCTACCTCCCTTACAAGTGTGAAAATTTAAAATTCAAACTCAATTTTGGAATTTTATCCCGATTCAAACTCCAATCATAAATATGGTTCAGTTTTCCCTATCCGTGATGAAAATGTCTACAAAATAAACATGAAAACTATTCAATAGCTCGAAAAAAGTAATTTTGAAAAAACCGACAGGACCCCCCCCCCCTCTTACACGTGTGAAAATTTAAAAATCAAATTGAATTTTGTAATTTTCTCCCGATTCAAACTCCAATCATAAATATGGTTCTGTATAACCTATCCATGATGAAAATGCGTAAAAAATAAACATGAAAACTATTCAATAGCTCGAAAAAAGTAAGTTTGGAAAACCCGACAGAACCGTCCCTTACACGTGTGAAAATTTAAAATTCAAACTCAATTTTGGAATTTTATCCCGATTCAAACTCGAATAATAAATATGGTTCTGCTTTCCCTATCCGTGATGAAAATGTCTACAAAATAAACATGAAAACTATTCAATAGCTCGAAAAAAGTAATTTTGAAAAAACCGACAGGACCCTCGCCTACAAGTGTGAAAATTTAAAATTCAAACTCACGTTTCGAATTTTCTTCCGATTCAAACTCGAATAATAAATATGGTTCTGTTTTCCCTATCCGTGATGAAAATGTCTACAAAATAAACATGAAAACTATTCAATAGCTCGAAAAAAGTAATTTTGAAAAAACCGACAGGACCCTCGCCTACAAGTGTGAAAATTTAAAATTCAAACTCAATTTTGGAATTTTCTCTCGATTCAAACTCAAATCATAAATATGGTTCAGTTTTCCCTATCCGTGATGAAAATGTCTACAAAATAAACATGAAAACTATTCAATAGCTCAAAAAAAGTAATTTTGAAAAAACCGACAGGACCCCCCTTCCTTACACGTGTGAAAATTTAAAAATCAAATTGAATTTTGTAATTTTCTCCTGATTCAAACTCCAATCATAAATATGGTTCTGTATAACCTATCCGTGATGAAAATGTGTACAAAATAAACATGAAAAGTATTCAATAGTAAAAAAAAGTAATTTTGGAAAACCTGACAGGACCCTCCCTTACTCCTGTGAATATTTAAAATTCAAACTCAATTTTGGAATTTTCTCCCAATTCAAACTCGAATAATAAATATGGCTCTGTTTTCCCTATCTGCGATGAAAATGTGTACAAAATAAACATGAAGACTATTCAATAGCTCCAAAAAAGTAATTTTGTAAAAACCGACAGGACCCTCGCCTACAAGTGTGAAAATTTAAAATTCAAACTCACGTTTCGAATTTTCTTCCGATTCAAACTCGAATAATAAATATGGTTCTGTTTTCCCTATCCGTGATGAAAATGTCTACAAAATAAACATGAAAACTATTCAATAGCTCGAAAAAAGTAATTTTGAAAAAACCGACAGGACCCTCGCCTACAAGTGTGAAAATTTAAAATTCAAACTCAATTTTGGAATTTTCTCCCGATTCAAACTCAAATCATAAATATGGTTCAGTTTTCCCTATCCGTGATGAAAATGTCTACAAAATAAACATGAAAACTATTCAATAGCTCGTAAAAAGTAATTTTGGAAAAACCGACAGGGCCCCCCTCCCTTACACGTGTGAAAATTTAAAATTCAAATTCAATTTTGGAATTTTCTCCCGATTCAAAGTCGAATAATAAATATGGTTCTGTTTTCCCTATCCGTGATGAAAATGTCTACAAAATAAACATGAAAACTATTCAATAGCTCGTAAAAAGTATATTTGGAATAACCGACAGGACCCTTCCCTTACACGTGTGAAAATTTAAAATTCAAACTCAATTTTGGAATTTTCTACCGATTCAAACTCAAATCATAAATATGGTTCAGTTTTCCCTATCCATGATGAAAATGTCTACAAAATAAACATGAAAACTATTCAATAGCTCGAAAAAAGTAATTTTGAAAAAACCGACAGGACCCTTCCCTTACAAGTGTTAAAATTTAAAATTCAAACTCAATTTTGGAATTTTATCCCGATTCAAACTCGAAATAGGTCGAAAAAAGTAATTTTGGAAAAACCGAGAGGACCCTCCCTTACACGTGTGAAAATTTAAAATTCAAACTCAATTTTGGAATTTTCTCCCGATTCAAACTCCAATCAAAGATATGGTTCAGTTTTCCCTATCCGTGATGAAAATGTCTACAAAATAAACATGAAAACTATTCAATAGCTCGAAAAAAGTAATTTTGAAAAAACCGACAGGACCCTTCCCTTACAAGTGTTAAAATTTAAAATTCAAACTCAATTTTGGAATTTTATCCCGATTCAAACTCGAATAATAAATATGGTTCTGTTTTCCCTATCCGAGATGAAAATGTCTACAAAATAAACATTAACAACTATTCAATAGTTAAAAAAAATTAATTTTGGAAAAACTGACAGGACCCTCCCTCCCTTACAAGTGTGAAAATTTAAAATTCAAACACAATTTTGGAATTTTCTCCCGATTCAAACTCCAATCATAAATATGGTTCTGTATAACCTATCCGTGATGAAAATGTCTACAAAATAAACATGAAAACTATTCAATAGCTCGAAAAAAGTAATTTTGAAAAAACCGACAGGACCCTCGCCTACAAGTGTGAAAATTTAAAATTCAAACTCAATTTTGGAATTTTCTCCCGATTCAAACTCAAATCATAAATATGGTTCAGTTTTCCCTATCCGTGATGAAAATGTCTACAAAATAAACATGAAGACTATTCAATAGCTCGTAAAAAGTAATTTTGGAAAAACCGACAGGACCCCCCTTCCTTACACGTGTGAAAATTTAAAAATCAAATTGAATTTTGTAATTTTCTCCTGATTCAAACTCCAATCATAAATATGGTTCTGTATAACCTATCCGTGATGAAAATGTGTACAAAATAAACATGAAAAGTATTCAATAGTTAAAAAAAAGTAATTTTGGAAAACCTGACAGGACCCTCCCTTACTCCTGTGAATATTTAAAATTCAAACTCAATTTTGGAATTTTCTCCCAATTCAAACTCGAATAATAAATATGGCTCTGTTTTCCCTATCTGTGATGAAAATGTGTACAAAATAAACATGAAGACTATTCAATAGCTCCAAAAAAGTAATTTTGTAAAAACCGACAGGACCCTCCCTTACAAGTGTGAAAATTTAAAATTCAAACTCACGTTTCGAATTTTCTTCCGATTCAAACTCGAATAATAAATATGGTTCTGTTTTCCCTATCCGTGATGAAAATGTCTACAAAATAAACATGAAAACTATTCAATAGCTCGAAAAAAGTAATTTTGAAAAAACCGACAGGACCCTCGCCTACAAGTGTGAAAATTTAAAATTCAAACTCAATTTTGGAATTTTCTCCCGATTCAAACTCAAATCATAAATATGGTTCAGTTTTCCCTATCCGTGATGAAAATGTCTACAAAATAAACATGAAAACTATTCAATAGCTCAAAAAAAGTAATTTTGAAAAAACCGACAGGACCCCCCCCTTCCTTACACGTGTGAAAATTTAAAAATCAAATTGAATTTTGTAATTTTCTCCTGATTCAAACTCCAATCATAAATATGGTTCTGTATAACCTATCCGTGATGAAAATGTGTACAAAATAAACATGAAAAGTATTCAATAGTTAAAAAAAAGTAATTTTGGAAAACCTGACAGGACCCTCCCTTACTCCTGTGAATATTTAAAATTCAAACTCAATTTTGGAATTTTCTCCCAATTCAAACTCGAATAATAAATATGGTTCTGTTTTCCCTATCCGTGATGAAAATGTGTACAAAATAAACATGAAGAATATTCAATAGCTCCAAAAAAGTAATTTTGTAAAAACCGACAGGACCCTCCCTTACAAGTGTGAAAATTTAAAATTCAAACTCACGTTTCGAATTTTCTTCCGATTCAAACTCGAATAATAAATATGGTTCTGTTTTCCCTATCCGTGATGAAAATGTCAACAAAATAAACATGAAAACTATTCAATAGCTCGAAAATTAATTTTGAAAAAACCGACAGGACCCTCGCCTACAAGTGTGAAAATTTAAAATTCAAACTCAATTTTGGAATTTTCTCCCGATTCAAACTCAAATCATAAATATGGTTCAGTTTTCCCTATCCGTGATTAAAATGTCTACAAAATAAACATGAAAACTATTCAATAGCTCGTAAAAAGTACTTTTGGAAAAACCGACAGGACCCTCCCTTACACGTGTGAAAATTTAAAATTCAAATTCAATTTTGGAATTTTCTCCCGATTCAAACTCAAATCATAAATATGGTTCAGTTTTCCCTATCCGTGATGAAAATGTCTACAAAATAAACATTAACAACTATTCAATAGTTAAAAAAAAGTAATTTTGGAAAAACTGACAGGACCCTACCTCCCTTACAAGTGTGAAAATTTAAAATTCAAACTCAATTTTGGAATTTTATCCCGATTCAAACTCCAATCATAAATATGGTTCAGTTTTCCCTATCCGTGATGAAAATGTCTACAAAATAAACATGAAAACTATTCAATAGCTCGAAAAAAGTAATTTTGAAAAAACCGACAGGACCCCCCCCCCTCTTACACGTGTGAAAATTTAAAAATCAAATTGAATTTTGTAATTTTCTCCCGATTCAAACTCCAATCATAAATATGGTTCTGTATAACCTATCCATGATGAAAATGCGTAAAAAATAAACATGAAAACTATTCAATAGCTCGAAAAAAGTAAGTTTGGAAAACCCGACAGAACCGTCCCTTACACGTGTGAAAATTTAAAATTCAAACTCAATTTTGGAATTTTATCCCGATTCAAACTCGAATAATAAATATGGTTCTGCTTTCCCTATCCGTGATGAAAATGTCTACAAAATAAACATGAAAACTATTCAATAGCTCGAAAAAAGTAATTTTGAAAAAACCGACAGGACCCTCGCCTACAAGTGTGAAAATTTAAAATTCAAACTCACGTTTCGAATTTTCTTCCGATTCAAACTCGAATAATAAATATGGTTCTGTTTTCCCTATCCGTGATGAAAATGTCTACAAAATAAACATGAAAACTATTCAATAGCTCGAAAAAAGTAATTTTGAAAAAACCGACAGGACCCTCGCCTACAAGTGTGAAAATTTAAAATTCAAACTCAATTTTGGAATTTTCTCTCGATTCAAACTCAAATCATAAATATGGTTCAGTTTTCCCTATCCGTGATGAAAATGTCTACAAAATAAACATGAAAACTATTCAATAGCTCAAAAAAAGTAATTTTGAAAAAACCGACAGGACCCCCCTTCCTTACACGTGTGAAAATTTAAAAATCAAATTGAATTTTGTAATTTTCTCCTGATTCAAACTCCAATCATAAATATGGTTCTGTATAACCTATCCGTGATGAAAATGTGTACAAAATAAACATGAAAAGTATTCAATAGTAAAAAAAAGTAATTTTGGAAAACCTGACAGGACCCTCCCTTACTCCTGTGAATATTTAAAATTCAAACTCAATTTTGGAATTTTCTCCCAATTCAAACTCGAATAATAAATATGGCTCTGTTTTCCCTATCTGCGATGAAAATGTGTACAAAATAAACATGAAGACTATTCAATAGCTCCAAAAAAGTAATTTTGTAAAAACCGACAGGACCCTCGCCTACAAGTGTGAAAATTTAAAATTCAAACTCACGTTTCGAATTTTCTTCCGATTCAAACTCGAATAATAAATATGGTTCTGTTTTCCCTATCCGTGATGAAAATGTCTACAAAATAAACATGAAAACTATTCAATAGCTCGAAAAAAGTAATTTTGAAAAAACCGACAGGACCCTCGCCTACAAGTGTGAAAATTTAAAATTCAAACTCAATTTTGGAATTTTCTCCCGATTCAAACTCAAATCATAAATATGGTTCAGTTTTCCCTATCCGTGATGAAAATGTCTACAAAATAAACATGAAAACTATTCAATAGCTCGTAAAAAGTAATTTTGGAAAAACCGACAGGGCCCCCCTCCCTTACACGTGTGAAAATTTAAAATTCAAATTCAATTTTGGAATTTTCTCCCGATTCAAAGTCGAATAATAAATATGGTTCTGTTTTCCCTATCCGTGATGAAAATGTCTACAAAATAAACATGAAAACTATTCAATAGCTCGTAAAAAGTATATTTGGAATAACCGACAGGACCCTTCCCTTACACGTGTGAAAATTTAAAATTCAAACTCAATTTTGGAATTTTCTACCGATTCAAACTCAAATCATAAATATGGTTCAGTTTTCCCTATCCATGATGAAAATGTCTACAAAATAAACATGAAAACTATTCAATAGCTCGAAAAAAGTAATTTTGAAAAAACCGACAGGACCCTTCCCTTACAAGTGTTAAAATTTAAAATTCAAACTCAATTTTGGAATTTTATCCCGATTCAAACTCGAAATAGGTCGAAAAAAGTAATTTTGGAAAAACCGAGAGGACCCTCCCTTACACGTGTGAAAATTTAAAATTCAAACTCAATTTTGGAATTTTCTCCCGATTCAAACTCCAATCAAAGATATGGTTCAGTTTTCCCTATCCGTGATGAAAATGTCTACAAAATAAACATGAAAACTATTCAATAGCTCGAAAAAAGTAATTTTGAAAAAACCGACAGGACCCTTCCCTTACAAGTGTTAAAATTTAAAATTCAAACTCAATTTTGGAATTTTATCCCGATTCAAACTCGAATAATAAATATGGTTCTGTTTTCCCTATCCGAGATGAAAATGTCTACAAAATAAACATTAACAACTATTCAATAGTTAAAAAAAATTAATTTTGGAAAAACTGACAGGACCCTCCCTCCCTTACAAGTGTGAAAATTTAAAATTCAAACACAATTTTGGAATTTTCTCCCGATTCAAACTCCAATCATAAATATGGTTCTGTATAACCTATCCGTGATGAAAATGTCTACAAAATAAACATGAAAACTATTCAATAGCTCGAAAAAAGTAATTTTGAAAAAACCGACAGGACCCTCGCCTACAAGTGTGAAAATTTAAAATTCAAACTCAATTTTGGAATTTTCTCCCGATTCAAACTCAAATCATAAATATGGTTCAGTTTTCCCTATCCGTGATGAAAATGTCTACAAAATAAACATGAAAACTATTCAATAGCTCGAAAAAAGTAATTTTGAAAAAACCGACAGGACCCCCCCCCCCTTACACGTGTGAAAATTTAAAAATCAAATTGAATTTTGTAATTTTCTCCCGATTCAAACTCCAATCATAAATATGGTTCTGTATAACCTATCCATGATGAAAATGCGTAAAAAATAAACATGAAAACTATTCAATAGCTCGAAAAAAGTAAGTTTGGAAAACCCGACAGAACCGTCCCTTACACGTGTGAAAATTTAAAATTCAAACTCAATTTTGGAATTTTATCCCGATTCAAACTCGAATAATAAATATGGTTCTGCTTTCCCTATCCGTGATGAAAATGTAAACAAAATAAACATGAAGACTATTCAATAGCTCCAAAAAAGTAATTTTGGAAAAACCGACAGGACCCTCCCTTACAAGTGTGAAAATTTAAAATTCAAACTCACGTTTCGAATTTTCTTCCGATTCAAACTCGAATAATAAATATGGTTCTGTTTTCCCTATCCGTGATGAAAATGTCTACAAAATAAACATGAAAACTATTCAATAGCTCGAAAAAAGTAATTTTGAAAAAACCGACAGGACCCTTCCCTTACGAGTGTTAAAATTTAAAATTCAAACTCAATTTTGGAATTTTATCCCGATTCAAACTCGAATAATAAATATGGTTCTGTTTTCCCTATCCGAGATGAAAATGTCTACAAAATAAATATGAAAACTATTCAATAGCTCGAAAAAAGTAATTTTGAAAAAACCGACAGGACCCTTCCTTTACAAGTGTGAAAATTTAAAATTCAAACTCAATTTTGGAATTTTATCCCGATTCAAACTCCAATCATAAATATGGTTCTGTATAACCAATCCGTGATAAAAATGTGTACAAAATAAACATGAAAACTATTCAATAGCTCGAAAAAGGTAATTTTGGAGAACCCGACAGGACCCTCCCTTATACGTGTGCAAATTTAAAATTCAAACTCAATTTTGGAATTTTCTCCCGATTCAAACTCAAATCATAAATATGGTTCAGTTTTCCCTATCCGTGATGAAAATGTCTACAAAATAAACATGAAAACTATTGAATAGCTCGAAAAAAGTAATTTTGAAAAAACCGACAGGACCCTTCCCTTACAAGTGTTAAAATTTAAAATTCAAACTCAATTTTGGAATTTTATCCCGATTCAAACTCGAATAATAAATATGGTTCTGTTTTCCCTATCCGTGATGAAAATGTCTACAAAATAAACATGAAAACTATTCAATAGGTCGAAAAAAGTAATTTTGGAAAAACCAACGTGTGAAAATTTAAAATTCAAACTCAATTTTGCAATTTTCTCCCGATTCAGACTCCAATGATGAATATATTTCAATTTTCCCTATCCGTGATGAAAATGTCTAGAAAATAAACATGAAAACTATTCAATACCTCGAAAAAAGTAATTTTGAAAAAACCGACAGGACCCTTCCCTTACAAGTGTGAAAATTTAAAATTCAAACTCACGTTTCGAATTTTCTTCCGATTCAAACTCGAATAATAAATATGGTTCTGTTTTCCCTATCCGTGATGAAAATGTCTACAAAATAAACATGAAAACTATTCAATAGCTCGAAAAAAGTAATTTTGAAAAAACCGACAGGACCCTCGCCTACAAGTGTGAAAATTTAAAATTCAAACTCAATTTTGGAATTTTCTCTCGATTCAAACTCAAATCATAAATATGGTTCAGTTTTCCCTATCCGTGATGAAAATGTGTACAAAATAAACATGAAAAGTATTCAATAGTTAAAAAAAAGTAATTTTGGAAAACCTGACAGGACCCTCCCTTACTCCTGTGAATATTTAAAATTCAAACTCAATTTTGGAATTTTCTCCCAATTCAAACTCGAATAATAAATATGGTTCTGTTTTCCCTATCCGTGATGAAAATGTGTACAAAATAAACATGAAGAATATTCAATAGCTCCAAAAAAGTAATTTTGTAAAAACCGACAGGACCCTCCCTTACAAGAGTGAAAATTTAAAATTCAAACTCACGTTTCGAATTTTCTTCCGATTCAAACTCGAATAATAAATATGGTTCTGTTTTCCCTATCCGTGATGAAAATGTCAACAAAATAAACATGAAAACTATTCAATAGCTCGAAAAAAGTAATTTTGAAAAAACCGACAGGACCCTCGCCTACAAGTGTGAAAATTTAAAATTCAAACTCAATTTTGGAATTTTCTCCCGATTCAAACTCAAATCATAAATATGGTTCAGTTTTCCCTATCCGTGATGAAAATGTCTACAAAATAAACATGAAGACTATTCAATAGCTCGTAAAAAGTAATTTTGGAAAAACCGACAGGACCCCCCTTCCTTACACGTGTGAAAATTTAAAAATCAAATTGAATTTTGTAATTTTCTCCTGATTCAAACTCCAATCATAAATATGGTTCTGTATAACCTATCCGTGATGAAAATGTGTACAAAATAAACATGAAAAGTATTCAATAGTTAAAAAAAAGTAATTTTGGAAAACCTGACAGGACCCTCCCTTACTCCTGTGAATATTTAAAATTCAAACTCAATTTTGGAATTTTCTCCCAATTCAAACTCGAATAATAAATATGGCTCTGTTTTCCCTATCTGTGATGAAAATGTGTACAAAATAAACATGAAGACTATTCAATAGCTCCAAAAAAGTAATTTTGTAAAAACCGACAGGACCCTCCCTTACAAGTGTGAAAATTTAAAATTCAAACTCACGTTTCGAATTTTCTTCCGATTCAAACTCGAATAATAAATATGGTTCTGTTTTCCCTATCCGTGATGAAAATGTCTACAAAATAAACATGAAAACTATTCAATAGCTCGAAAAAAGTAATTTTGAAAAAACCGACAGGACCCTCGCCTACAAGTGTGAAAATTTAAAATTCAAACTCAATTTTGGAATTTTCTCCCGATTCAAACTCAAATCATAAATATGGTTCAGTTTTCCCTATCCGTGATGAAAATGTCTACAAAATAAACATGAAAACTATTCAATAGCTCAAAAAAAGTAATTTTGAAAAAACCGACAGGACCCCCCCCTTCCTTACACGTGTGAAAATTTAAAAATCAAATTGAATTTTGTAATTTTCTCCTGATTCAAACTCCAATCATAAATATGGTTCTGTATAACCTATCCGTGATGAAAATGTGTACAAAATAAACATGAAAAGTATTCAATAGTTAAAAAAAAGTAATTTTGGAAAACCTGACAGGACCCTCCCTTACTCCTGTGAATATTTAAAATTCAAACTCAATTTTGGAATTTTCTCCCAATTCAAACTCGAATAATAAATATGGTTCTGTTTTCCCTATCCGTGATGAAAATGTGTACAAAATAAACATGAAGAATATTCAATAGCTCCAAAAAAGTAATTTTGTAAAAACCGACAGGACCCTCCCTTACAAGTGTGAAAATTTAAAATTCAAACTCACGTTTCGAATTTTCTTCCGATTCAAACTCGAATAATAAATATGGTTCTGTTTTCCCTATCCGTGATGAAAATGTCAACAAAATAAACATGAAAACTATTCAATAGCTCGAAAATTAATTTTGAAAAAACCGACAGGACCCTCGCCTACAAGTGTGAAAATTTAAAATTCAAACTCAATTTTGGAATTTTCTCCCGATTCAAACTCAAATCATAAATATGGTTCAGTTTTCCCTATCCGTGATTAAAATGTCTACAAAATAAACATGAAAACTATTCAATAGCTCGTAAAAAGTACTTTTGGAAAAACCGACAGGACCCTCCCTTACACGTGTGAAAATTTAAAATTCAAATTCAATTTTGGAATTTTCTCCCGATTCAAACTCAAATCATAAATATGGTTCAGTTTTCCCTATCCGTGATGAAAATGTCTACAAAATAAACATTAACAACTATTCAATAGTTAAAAAAAAGTAATTTTGGAAAAACTGACAGGACCCTACCTCCCTTACAAGTGTGAAAATTTAAAATTCAAACTCAATTTTGGAATTTTATCCCGATTCAAACTCCAATCATAAATATGGTTCTGTATAACCTATCCGTGATTAAAATGTGTACAAAATAATCATGAAAACTATTCAATAGCTCGAAAAAAGTAATTTTGGAAAACCCTACAGGACCCTCCCTTACACGTGTGAAAATTTAAAATTCAAACTCAATTTTGGAATTTTTTCCCGATTCAAACACCAATCATAAATATGGTTCAGTTTTCCCTATCCGTGATGAAAATGTCTACAAAATAAACATGAAAACTATTCAATAGCTCGAAAAAAGTAATTTTGAAAAAACCGACAGGACCCTTCCCTTACGAGTGTTAAAATTTAAAATTCAAACTCAATTTTGGAATTTTATCCCGATTCAAACTCGAATAATAAATATGGTTCTGTTTTCCCTATCCGAGATGAAAATGTCTACAAAATAAATATGAAAACTATTCAATAGCTCGAAAAAAGTAATTTTGAAAAAACCGACAGGACCCTTCCTTTACAAGATTGAAAATTTAAAATTCAAACTCAATTTTGGAATTTTATCCCGATTCAAACTCCAATCATAAATATGGTTCTGTATAACCAATCCGTGATAAAAATGTGTACAAAATAAACATGAAAACTATTCAATAGCTCGAAAAAGGTAATTTTGGAGAACCCGACAGGACCCTCCCTTACACGTGTGAAAATTTAAAATTCAAACTCAATTTTGGAATTTTCTCCCGATTCAAACTCAAATCATAAATATGGTTCAGTTTTCCCTATCCGTGATGAAAATGTCTACAAAATAAACATGAAAACTATTCAATAGGTCGAAAAAAGTAATTTTGGAAAAACCAACGTGTGAAAATTTAAAATTCAAACTCAATTTTGCAATTTTCTCCCGATTCAGACTCCAATGATGAATATATTTCAATTTTCCCTATCCGTGATGAAAATGTCTAGAAAATAAACATGAAAACTATTCAATACCTCGAAAAAAGTAATTTTGAAAAAACCGACAGGACCCTTCCCTTACAAGTGTGAAAATTTAAAATTCAAACTCACGTTTCGAATTTTCTTCCGATTCAAACTCGAATAATAAATATGGTTCTGTTTTCCCTATCCGTGATGAAAATGTCTACAAAATAAACATGAAAACTATTCAATAGCTCGAAAAAAGTAATTTTGAAAAAACCGACAGGACCCTCGCCTACAAGTGTGAAAATTTAAAATTCAAACTCAATTTTGGAATTTTCTCTCGATTCAAACTCAAATCATAAATATGGTTCAGTTTTCCCTATCCGTGATGAAAATGTGTACAAAATAAACATGAAAAGTATTCAATAGTTAAAAAAAAGTAATTTTGGAAAACCTGACAGGACCCTCCCTTACTCCTGTGAATATTTAAAATTCAAACTCAATTTTGGAATTTTCTCCCAATTCAAACTCGAATAATAAATATGGCTCTGTTTTCCCTATCTGTGATGAAAATGTGTACAAAATAAACATGAAGACTATTCAATAGCTCCAAAAAAGTAATTTTGTAAAAACCGACAGGACCCTCCCTTACAAGTGTGAAAATTTAAAATTCAAACTCACGTTTCGAATTTTCTTCCGATTCAAACTCGAATAATAAATATGGTTCTGTTTTCCCTATCCGTGATGAAAATGTCTACAAAATAAACATGAAAACTATTCAATAGCTCGAAAAAAGTAATTTTGAAAAAACCGACAGGACCCTCGCCTACAAGTGTGAAAATTTAAAATTCAAACTCAATTTTGGAATTTTCTCCCGATTCAAACTCAAATCATAAATATGGTTCAGTTTTCCCTATCCGTGATGAAAATGTCTACAAAATAAACATGAAAACTATTCAATAGCTCAAAAAAAGTAATTTTGAAAAAACCGACAGGACCCCCCCCTTCCTTACACGTGTGAAAATTTAAAAATCAAATTGAATTTTGTAATTTTCTCCTGATTCAAACTCCAATCATAAATATGGTTCTGTATAACCTATCCGTGATGAAAATGTGTACAAAATAAACATGAAAACTATTCAATAGCTCGAAAAAAGTAATTTTGAAAAAACCGACAGGACCCTTCCTTTACAAGTGTGAAAATTTAAAATTCAAACTCAATTTTGGAATTTTATCCCGATTCAAACTCCAATCATAAATATGGTTCTGTATAACCAATCCGTGATAAAAATGTGTACAAAATAAACATGAAAACTATTCAATAGCTCGAAAAAGGTAATTTTGGAGAACCCGACAGGACCCTCCCTTACACGTGTGAAAATTTAAAATTCAAACTCAATTTTGGAATTTTCTCCCGATTCAAACTCAAATCATAAATATGGTTCAGTTTTCCCTATCCGTGATGAAAATGTCTACAAAATAAACATGAAAACTATTCAATAGGTCGAAAAAAGTAATTTTGGAAAAACCAACGTGTGAAAATTTAAAATTCAAACTCACGTTTCGAATTTTTTTCCGATTCAAACTCGAATAATAAATATGGTTCTGTTTTCCCTATCCGTGATGAAAATGTCTACAAAATAAACATGAAAACTATTCAATAGCTCGAAAAAAGTAATTTTGAAAAAACCGACAGGACCCTCGCCTACAAGTGTGAAAATTTAAAATTCAAACTCAATTTTGGAATTTTATCCCGATTCAAACTCGAATAATAAATATGGTTCTGTTTTCCCTATCCGAGATGAAAATGTCTACAAAATAAACATTAACAACTATTCAATAGTTAAAAAAAATTAATTTTGGAAAAACTGACAGGACCCTCCCTCCCTTACAAGTGTGAAAATTTAAAATTCAAACACAATTTTGGAATTTTCTCCTGATTCAAACTCCAATCATAAATATGGTTCTGTATAACCTATCCGTGATGAAAATGTCTACAAAATAAACATGAAAAGTATTCAATAGTTAAAAAAAAGTAATTTTGGAAAACCTGACAGGACCCTCCCTTACTCCTGTGAATATTTAAAATTCAAACTCAATTTTGGAATTTTCTCCCAATTCAAACTCGAATAATAAATATGGTTCTGTTTTCCCTATCCGTGATGAAAATGTGTACAAAATAAACATGAAGAATATTCAATAGCTCCAAAAAAGTAATTTTGTAAAAACCGACAGGACCCTCCCTTACAAGTGTGAAAATTTAAAATTCAAACTCACGTTTCGAATTTTCTTCCGATTCAAACTCGAATAATAAATATGGTTCTGTTTTCCCTATCCGTGATGAAAATGTCTACAAAATAAACATCAAAACTATTCAATAGCTCGTAAAAAGTAATTTTGGAAAAACCGACAGGGCCCTCCCTTACACGTGTGAAAATTTAAAATTCAAATTCAATTTTGGAATTTTCTCCCGATTCAAACTCGAATAATAAATATGGTTCGGTTTTCCCTATCCGTGATGAAAATGTCTACAAAATAAATATGAAAACTATTCAATAGCTCGAAAAAAGTAATTTTGAAAAAACCGACAGGACCCTTCCCTTACAAGTGTGGAAATTTAAAATTCAAACTCAATTTTGGAATTTTTTCCCGATTCAAACTACAATCATAAATATGGTTCAGTTTTCCCTATCCGTGATGAAAATGTCTACAAAATAAACATGAAAACTATTCAATAGCTCGAAAAAAGTAATTTTGAAAAAACCGACAGGACCCTTCCCTTACGAGTGTTAAAATTTAAAATTCAAACTCAATTTTGGAATTTTATCCCGATTCAAACTCGAATAATAAATATGGTTCAGTTTTCCCTATCCGTGATGAAAATGTCTACAAAATAAACATGAAAACTATTCAATAGGTCGAAAAAAGTAATTTTGGAAAAACCAACGTGTGAAAATTTAAAATTCAAACTCAATTTTGCAATTTTCTCCCGATTCAGACTCCAATGATGAATATATTTCAATTTTCCCTATCCGTGATGAAAATGTCTACAAAATAAACATGAAAACTATTCAATAGCTCGTAAAAAGTATATTTGGAAAAACCGACAGGACCCTTCCCTTACACGTGTGAAAATTTAAAATTCAAACTCAATTTTGGAATTTTCTACCGATTCAAACTCAAATCATAAATATGGTTCAGTTTTCCCTATCCATGATGAAAATGTCTACAAAATAAACATGAAAACTATTCAATAGGTCGAAAAAAGTAATTTTGGAAAAACAGAGAGGACCCTCCCTTACACGTGTGAAAATTTAAAATTCAAACTCAATTTTGGAATTTTCTCCCGATTCAAACTCCAATGATAAATATGGTTCAGTTTTCCCTATCCGTGATGAAAATGTCTACAAAATAAACATGAAAACTATTGAATAGCTAGAAAAAAGTAATTTTGAAAAAACCGACAGGACCCTTCCCTTACAAGTGTTAAAATTTAAAATTCAAACTCAATTTTGGAATTTTATCCCGATTCAAACTCGAATAATAAATATGGTTCTGTTTTCCCTATCCGAGATGAAAATGTCTACAAAATAAACATTAACAACTATTCAATAGTTAAAAAAAATTAATTTTGGAAAAACTGACAGGACCCTCCCTCCCTTACAAGTGTGAAAATTTAAAATTCAAACACAATTTTGGAATTTTCTCCCGATTCAAACTCCAATCATAAATATGGTTCTGTATAACCTATCCGTGATGAAAATGTGTACAAACGAAACATGAAAACTATTCAATAGCTCGTAAAAAGTAATTTTGGAAAAACCGACAGGACCCTTCCTTACACGTGTGAAAATTTAAAATTCAAACTCAATTTTGGAATTTTTTCCCGATTCAAACTCAAATCATAAATATGGTTCAGTTTTCCCTATCCGTGATGAAAATGTCTACAAAATAAACATGAAAACTATTCAATAGCTCGAAAAAAGTAATTTTGAAAAAACCGACAGGACCCCCCCCCCCCTTACACGTGTGAAAATTTAAAAATCAAATTGAATTTTGTAATTTTCTCCCGATTCAAACTCCAATCATAAATATGGCTCTGTATAACCTATCCATGATGAAAATGCGTAAAAAATAAACATGAAAACTATTCAATAGCTCGAAAAAAGTAATTTTGGAAAACCCGACAGAACCGTCCCTTACACGTGTGAAAATTTAAAATTCAAACTCAATTTTGGAATTTTATCCCGATTCAAACTCGAATAATAAATATGGTTCTGTTTTCCCTATCCGAGATAAAAATGTCTACAAAATAAATATGAAAACTATTCAATAGCTCGAAAAAAGTAATTTTGAAAAAACCGACAGGACCCTTCCCTTACAAGTGTGAAAATTTAAAATTCAAACTCAATTTTGGAATTTTCTCCCGATTCATACTCCAATCATAAATATGGTTCTGTATAACCTATCCGTGATGAAAATGTGTACAAAATAAACATGAAAACTATTCAATAGCTCGAAAAAAGTAATTTTGGAAAAACCGACAGGACCCTCCCTTACTCGTGTGAATATTCACAATTCTAACTCAATTTTGGAATTTTCTCCCAATTCAAACTCGAATAATAAATATGGTTCTGTTTTCCCTATCCGTGATGAAAATGTGTACAAAATAAACATGAAGAATATTCAATAGCTCCAAAAAAGTAATTTTGTAAAAACCGACAGGACCCTCCCTTACAAGTGTGAAAATTTAAAATTCAAACTCACGTTTCGAATTTTCTTCCGATTCAAACTCGAATAATAAATATGGTTCTGTTTTCCCTATCCGTGATGAAAATGTCAACAAAATGAACATGAAAACTATTCAATAGCTCGAAAAAAGTAATTTTGAAAAAACAGACAGGACCCTCGTCTACAAGTGTGAAAATTTAAAATTCAAATTCAATTTTGGAATTTTCTCCCGATTCAAACTCAAATCATAAATATGGTTCTGTATAACCTATCCGTGATTAAAATGTGTACAAAATAATCATGAAAACTATTCAATAGCTCGAAAAAAGTAATTTTGGAAAACCCTACAAGACCCTCCCTTACAAGTGTGAAAATTTAAAATTCAAACTCAATTTTGGAATTTTCTCCCGATTCAAACTCGAATAATAAATATGGTTCGGTTTTCCCTATCCGTGATGAAAATGTCTACAAAATAAACATTAACAACTATTCAATAGTTAAAAAAAAGTAATTTTGGAAAAACTGACAGGACCCTCCCTCCCTTACAAGTGTGAAAATTTAAAATTCAAACTCAATTTTGGAATTTTATCCCGATTCAAACTCCAATCATAAATATGGTTCTGTATAACCTATCCGTGATTAAAATGTGTACAAAATAATCATGAAAACTATTCAATAGCTCGAAAAAAGTAATTTTGGAAAACCCTACAGGACCCTCCCTTACACGTGTGAAAATTTAAAATTCAAACTCAATTTTGGAATTTTTTCCCGATTCAAACTCCAATCATAAATATGGTTCAGTTTTCCCTATCCGTGATGAAAATGTCTACAAAATAAACATGAAAACTATTCAATAGCTCGAAAAAAGTAATTTTGAAAAAACCGACAGGACCCTTCCCTTACGAGTGTTAAAATTTAAAATTCAAACTCAATTTTGGAATTTTATCCCGATTCAAACTCGAATAATAAATATGGTTCTGTTTTCCCTATCCGAGATGAAAATGTCTACAAAATAAATATGAAAACTATTCAATAGCTCGAAAGAAGTAATTTTGAAAAAACCGACAGGACCCTTCCTTTACAAGTGTGAAAATTTAAAATTCAAACTCAATTTTGGAATTTTATCCCGATTCAAACTCCAATCATAAATATGGTTCTGTATAACCAATCCGTGATAAAAATGTGTACAAAATAAACATGAAAACTATTCAATAGCTCGAAAAAGGTAATTTTGGAGAACCCGACAGGACCCTCCCTTACACGTGTGAAAATTTAAAATTCAAACTCAATTTTGGAATTTTCTCCCGATTCAAACTCAAATCATAAATATGGTTCAGTTTTCCCTATCCGTGATGAAAATGTCTACAAAATAAACATGAAAACTATTCAATAGGTCGAAAAAAGTAATTTTGGAAAAACCAACGTGTGAAAATTTAAAATTCAAACTCACGTTTCGAATTTTTTTCCGATTCAAACTCGAATAATAAATATGGTTCTGTTTTCCCTATCCGTGATGAAAATGTCTACAAAATAAACATGAAAACTATTCAATAGCTCGAAAAAAGTAATTTTGAAAAAACCGACAGGACCCTCGCCTACAAGTGTGAAAATTTAAAATTCAAACTCAATTTTGGAATTTTCTCTCGATTCAAACTCAAATCATAAATATGGTTCAGTTTTCCCTATCCGTGATGAAAATGTGTACAAAATAAACATGAAAAGTATTCAATAGTTAAAAAAAAGTAATTTTGGAAAACCTGACAGGACCCTCCCTTACTCCTGTGAATATTTAAAATTCAAACTCAATTTTGGAATTTTCTCCCAATTCAAACTCGAATAATAAATATGGTTCTGTTTTCCCTATCCGTGATGAAAATGTGTACAAAATAAACATGAAGAATATTCAATAGCTCCAAAAAAGTAATTTTGTAAAAACCGACAGGACCCTCCCTTACAAGTGTGAAAATTTAAAATTCAAACTCACGTTTCGAATTTTCTTCCGATTCAAACTCGAATAATAAATATGGTTCTGTTTTCCCTATCTGTGATGAAAATGTCTACAAAATAAACATGAAAACTATTCAATAGCTCGTAAAAAGTAATTTTGGAAAAACCGACAGGACCCTCCCTTACACGTGTGAAAATTTAAAATTCAAATTCAATTTTGGAATTTTCTCCCGATTCAAACTCGAATAATAAATATGGTTCGGTTTTCCCTATCCGTGATGAAAATGTCTACAAAATAAATATGAAAACTATTCAATAGCTCGAAAAAAGTAATTTTGTAAAAACCGACAGGACCCTTCCCTTACAAGTGTGGAAATTTAAAATTCAAACTCAATTTTGGAATTTTTTCCCGATTCAAACTACAATCATAAATATGGTTCAGTTTTCCCTATCCGTGATGAAAATGTCTACAAAATAAACATGAAAACTATTCAATAGGTCGAAAAAAGTAATTTTGGAAAAACCAACGTGTGAAAATTTAAAATTCAAACTCAATTTTGCAATTTTCTCCCGATTCAGACTCCAATGATGAATATATTTCAATTTTCCCTATCCGTGATGAAAATGTCTACAAAATAAACATAAAAACTATTCAATAGCTCGAAAAAAGTAATTTTGAAAAAACCGACAGGACCCTTCCCTTACAAGTGTGAAAATTTAAAATTCAAACTCACGTTTGAACTTTTCTCCCGATTCAAACTCCAATCATAAATATGGTTCTGTATAACCTACCCGTGATGAAAATGTGTACAAACGAAACATGAAAACTATTCAATAGCTCGTAAAAAGTAATTTTGGAAAAACCGACAGGGCCCCCCTCCCTTACACGTGTGAAAATTTAAAATTCAAATTCAATTTTGGAATTTTCTCCCGATTCAAAGTCGAATAATAAATATGGTTCTGTTTTCCCTATCCGTGATGAAAATGTCTACAAAATAAACATGAAAACTATTCAATAGCTCGAAAGAAGTAATTTTGAAAAAACCGACAGGACCCTTCCTTTACAAGTGTGAAAATTTAAAATTCAAACTCAATTTTGGAATTTTATCCCGATTCAAACTCCAATCATAAATATGGTTCTGTATAACCAATCCGTGATAAAAATGTGTACAAAATAAACATGAAAACTATTCAATAGCTCGAAAAAGGTAATTTTGGAGAACCCGACAGGACCCTCCCTTACACGTGTGAAAATTTAAAATTCAAACTCAATTTTGGAATTTTCTCCCGATTCAAACTCAAATCATAAATATGGTTCAGTTTTCCCTATCCGTGATGAAAATGTCTACAAAATAAACATGAAAACTATTCAATAGGTCGAAAAAAGTAATTTTGGAAAAACCAACGTGTGAAAATTTAAAATTCAAACTCACGTTTCGAATTTTTTTCCGATTCAAACTCGAATAATAAATATGGTTCTGTTTTCCCTATCCGTGATGAAAATGTCTACAAAATAAACATGAAAACTATTCAATAGCTCGAAAAAAGTAATTTTGAAAAAACCGACAGGACCCTCGCCTACAAGTGTGAAAATTTAAAATTCAAACTCAATTTTGGAATTTTCTCTCGATTCAAACTCAAATCATAAATATGGTTCAGTTTTCCCTATCCGTGATGAAAATGTGTACAAAATAAACATGAAAAGTATTCAATAGTTAAAAAAAAGTAATTTTGGAAAACCTGACAGGACCCTCCCTTACTCCTGTGAATATTTAAAATTCAAACTCAATTTTGGAATTTTCTCCCAATTCAAACTCGAATAATAAATATGGTTCTGTTTTCCCTATCCGTGATGAAAATGTGTACAAAATAAACATGAAGAATATTCAATAGCTCCAAAAAAGTAATTTTGTAAAAACCGACAGGACCCTCCCTTACAAGTGTGAAAATTTAAAATTCAAACTCACGTTTCGAATTTTCTTCCGATTCAAACTCGAATAATAAATATGGTTCTGTTTTCCCTATCCGTGATGAAAATGTCTACAAAATAAACATGAAAACTATTCAATAGCTCGTAAAAAGTAATTTTGGAAAAACCGACAGGACCCTCCCTTACACGTGTGAAAATTTAAAATTCAAATTCAATTTTGGAATTTTCTCCCGATTCAAACTCGAATAATAAATATGGTTCGGTTTTCCCTATCCGTGATGAAAATGTCTACAAAATAAATATGAAAACTATTCAATAGCTCGAAAAAAGTAATTTTGTAAAAACCGACAGGACCCTTCCCTTACAAGTGTGGAAATTTAAAATTCAAACTCAATTTTGGAATTTTTTCCCGATTCAAACTACAATCATAAATATGGTTCAGTTTTCCCTATCCGTGATGAAAATGTCTACAAAATAAACATGAAAACTATTCAATAGGTCGAAAAAAGTAATTTTGGAAAAACCAACGTGTGAAAATTTAAAATTCAAACTCAATTTTGCAATTTTCTCCCGATTCAGACTCCAATGATGAATATATTTCAATTTTCCCTATCCGTGATGAAAATGTCTACAAAATAAACATAAAAACTATTCAATAGCTCGAAAAAAGTAATTTTGAAAAAACCGACAGGACCCTTCCCTTACAAGTGTGAAAATTTAAAATTCAAACTCACGTTTGAACTTTTCTCCCGATTCAAACTCCAATCATAAATATGGTTCTGTATAACCTACCCGTGATGAAAATGTGTACAAACGAAACATGAAAACTATTCAATAGCTCGTAAAAAGTAATTTTGGAAAAACCGACAGGGCCCCCCTCCCTTACACGTGTGAAAATTTAAAATTCAAATTCAATTTTGGAATTTTCTCCCGATTCAAAGTCGAATAATAAATATGGTTCTGTTTTCCCTATCCGTGATGAAAATGTCTACAAAATAAACATGAAAACTATTCAATAGCTCGTAAAAAGTATATTTGGAAAAACCGACAGGACCCTTCCCTTACACGTGTGAAAATTTAAAATTCAAACTCAATTTTGGAATTTTCTACCGATTCAAACTCAAATCATAAATATGGTTCAGTTTTCCCTATCCATGATGAAAATGTCTACAAAATAAACATGAAAACTATTCAATAGCTCGTAAAAAGTAATTTTGGAAAAACCGACAGGACCCTTCCTTACACGTGTGAAAATTTAAAATTCAAACTCAATTTTGGAATTTTTTCCCGATTCAAACTCAAATCATAAATATGGTTCAGTTTTCCCTATCCGTGATGAAAATGTCTACAAAATAAACATGAAAACTATTCAATAGCTCGAAAAAAGTAATTTTGAAAAAACCGACAGGACCCCCCCCCCCCTTACACGTGTGAAAATTTAAAAATCAAATTGAATTTTGTAATTTTCTCCCGATTCAAACTCCAATCATAAATATGGTTCTGTATAACCTATCCATGATGAAAATGCGTAAAAAATAAACATGAAAACTATTCAATAGCTCGAAAAAAGTAATTTTGGAAAACCCGACAGAACCGTCCCTTACACGTGTGAAAATTTAAAATTCAAACTCAATTTTGGAATTTTATCCCGATTCAAACTCGAATAATAAATATGGTTCTGTTTTCCCTATCCGAGATAAAAATGTCTACAAAATAAATATGAAAACTATTCAATAGCTCGAAAAAAGTAATTTTGAAAAAACCGACAGGACCCTTCCCTTACAAGTGTGAAAATTTAAAATTCAAACTCAATTTTGGAATTTTCTCCCGATTCATACTCCAATCATAAATATGGTTCTGTATAACCTATCCGTGATGAAAATGTGTACAAAATAAACATGAAAACTATTCAATAGCTCGAAAAAAGTAATTTTGGAAAAACCGACAGGACCCTCCCTTACTCGTGTGAATATTCACAATTCTAACTCAATTTTGGAATTTTCTCCCAATTCAAACTCGAATAATAAATATGGTTCTGTTTTCCCTATCCGTGATGAAAATGTGTACAAAATAAACATGAAGAATATTCAATAGCTCCAAAAAAGTAATTTTGTAAAAACCGACAGGACCCTCCCTTACAAGTGTGAAAATTTAAAATTCAAACTCACGTTTCGAATTTTCTTCCGATTCAAACTCGAATAATAAATATGGTTCTGTTTTCCCTATCCGTGATGAAAATGTCTACAAAATAAATATGAAAACTATTCAATAGCTCGAAAAAAGTAATTTTGAAAAAACCGACAGGACCCTTCCCTTACAAGTGTGGAAATTTAAAATTCAAACTCAATTTTGGAATTTTTTCCCGATTCAAACTACAATCATAAATATGGTTCAGTTTTCCCTATCCGTGATGAAAATGTCTACAAAATAAACATGAAAACTATTCAATAGCTCGAAAAAAGTAATTTTGAAAAAACCGACAGGACCCTTCCCTTACGAGTGTTAAAATTTAAAATTCAAACTCAATTTTGGAATTTTATCCCGATTCAAACTCGAATAATAAATATGGTTCAGTTTTCCCTATCCGTGATGAAAATGTCTACAAAATAAACATGAAAACTATTCAATAGGTCGAAAAAAGTAATTTTGGAAAAACCAACGTGTGAAAATTTAAAATTCAAACTCAATTTTGCAATTTTCTCCCGATTCAGACTCCAATGATGAATATATTTCAATTTTCCCTATCCGTGATGAAAATGTCTACAAAATAAACATAAAAACTATTCAATAGCTCGAAAAAAGTAATTTTGAAAAAACCGACAGGACCCTCCCTTACACGTGTGAAAATTTAAAATTCAAACTCAATTTTGGAATTTTCTCCCGATTCAAACTCCAATCATAAATATGGTTCAGTTTTCCCTATCCGTGATGAAAATGTCTACAAAATAAACATGAAAACTATTGAATAGCTCGAAAAAAGTAATTTTGAAAAAACCGACAGGACCCTTCCCTTACAAGTGTTAAAATTTAAAATTCAAACTCAATTTTGGAATTTTATCCCGATTCAAACTCGAATAATAAATATGGTTCTGTTTTCCCTATCCGAGATGAAAATGTCTACAAAATAAACATTAACAACTATTCAATAGTTAAAAAAAATTAATTTTGGAAAAACTGACAGGACCCTCCCTCCCTTACAAGTGTGAAAATTTAAAATTCAAACACAATTTTGGAATTTTCTCCCGATTCAAACTCCAATCATAAATATGGTTCTGTATAACCTATCCGTGATGAAAATGTGTACAAACGAAACATGAAAACTATTCAATAGCTCGTAAAAAGTAATTTTGGAAAAACCGACAGGACCCTTCCTTACACGTGTGAAAATTTAAAATTCAAACTCAATTTTGGAATTTTTTCCCGATTCAAACTCAAATCATAAATATGGTTCAGTTTTCCCTATCCGTGATGAAAATGTCTACAAAATAAACATGAAAACTATTCAATAGCTCGAAAAAAGTAATTTTGAAAAAACCGACAGGACCCCCCCCCCCTTACACGTGTGAAAATTTAAAAATCAAATTGAATTTTGTAATTTTCTCCCGATTCAAACTCCAATCATAAATATGGTTCTGTATAACCTATCCATGATGAAAATGCGTAAAAAATAAACATGAAAACTATTCAATAGCTCGAAAAAAGTAATTTTGGAAAACCCGACAGAACCGTCCCTTACACGTGTGAAAATTTAAAATTCAAACTCAATTTTGGAATTTTATCCCGATTCAAACTCGAATAATAAATATGGTTCTGTTTTCCCTATCCGTGATGAAAATGTGTACAAAATAAACATGAAAACTATTCAATAGCTCGAAAAAAGTAATTTTGGAAAAACCGACAGGACCCTCCCTTACTCGTGTGAATATTCACAATTCTAACTCAATTTTGGAATTTTCTCCCAATTCAAACTCGAATAATAAATATGGTTCTGTTTTCCCTATCCGTGATGAAAATGTGTACAAAATAAACATGAAGAATATTCAATAGCTCCAAAAAAGTAATTTTGTAAAAACCGACAGGACCCTCCCTTACAAGTGTGAAAATTTAAAATTCAAACTCACGTTTCGAATTTTCTTCCGATTCAAACTCGAATAATAAATATGGTTCTGTTTTCCCTATCCGTGATGAAAATGTCAACAAAATGAACATGAAAACTATTCAATAGCTCGAAAAAAGTAATTTTGAAAAAACCGACAGGACCCTCGTCTACAAGTGTGAAAATTTAAAATTCAAACTCAATTTTGGAATTTTCTCCCGATTCAAACTCAAATCATAAATATGGTTCTGTATAACCTATCCGTGATGAAAATGTCTACAAAATAAACATGAAAACTATTCAATAGCTCGTAAAAAGTAATTTTGGAAAAACCGACAGGACCCTCCCTTACACGTGTGAAAATTTAAAATTCAAATTCAATTTTGGAATTTTCTCCCGATTCAAACTCAAATCATAAATATGGTTCTGTATAACCAATCCGTGATAAAAATGTGTACAAAATAAACATGAAAACTATTCAATAGCTCGAAAAAGGTAATTTTGGAGAACCCGACAGGACCCTCCCTTACACGTGTGAAAATTTAAAATTCAAACTCAATTTTGGAATTTTCTCCCGATTCAAACTCGAATAATAAATATGGTTCGGTTTTCCCTATCCGTGATGAAAATGTCTACAAAATAAATATGAAAACTATTCAATAGCTCGAAAAAAGTAATTTTGAAAAAACCGACAGGACCCTTCCCTTACAAGTGTGGAAATTTAAAATTCAAACTCAATTTTGGAATTTTTTCCCGATTCAAACTACAATCATAAATATGGTTCAGTTTTCCCTATCCGTGATGAAAATGTCTACAAAATAAACATGAAAACTATTCAATTGCTCGAAAAAAGTAATTTTGAAAAAACCGACAGGACCCTTCCCTTACGAGTGTTAAAATTTAAAATTCAAACTCAATTTTGGAATTTTATCCTGATTCAAACTCCAATCATAAATATGGTTCTGTATAACCAATCCGTGATAAAAATGTGTACAAAATAAACATGAAAACTATTCAATAGCTCGAAAAAAGCAATTTTGAAAAAACCGACAGGACCCTTCCCTTACGAGTGTTAAAATTTAAAATTCAAACTCAATTTTGGAATTTTATCCCGATTCAAACTCGAATAATAAATATGGTTCAGTTTTCCCTATCCGTGATGAAAATGTCTACAAAATAAACATGAAAACTATTCAATAGGTCGAAAAAAGTAATTTTGGAAAAACCAACGTGTGAAAATTTAAAATTCAAACTCAATTTTGCAATTTTCTCCCGATTCAGACTCCAATGATGAATATATTTCAATTTTCCCTATCCGTGATGAAAATGTCTACAAAATAAACATAAAAACTATTCAATAGCTCGAAAAAAGTAATTTTGAAAAAACCGACAGGACCCTTCCCTTACAAGTGTGAAAATTTAAAATTCAAACTCAATTTTGGAATTTTTTCCCGATTCAAACTCCAATCATAAATATGGTTCAGTTTTCCCTATCCGTGATGAAAATGTCTACAAAATAAACATGAAAACTATTCAATAGCTCGAAAAAAGTAATTTTGAAAAAACCGACAGGACCCTTCCCTTACAAGTGTTAAAATTTAAAATTCAAACTCAATTTTGGAATTTTATCCCGATTCAAACTCGAATAATAAATATGGTTCTGTTTTCCCTATCCGAGATGAAAATGTCTACAAAATAAATATGAAAACTATTCAATAGCTCGAAAAAAGTAATTTTGAAAAAACCGACAGGACCCTTCCTTTACAAGTGTGAAAATTTAAAATTCAAACTCAATTTTGGAATTTTATCCCGATTCAAACTCCAATCATAAATATGGTTCTGTATAACCAATCCGTGATAAAAATGTGTACAAAATAAACATGAAAACTATTCAATAGCTCGAAAAAGGTAATTTTGGAGAACCCGACAGGACCCTCCCTTACACGTGTGAAAATTTAAAATTCAAACTCAATTTTGGAATTTTCTCCCGATTCAAACTCGAATAATAAATATGGTTCGGTTTTCCCTATCCGTGATGAAAATGTCTACAAAATAAATATGAAAACTATTCAATAGCTCGAAAAAAGTAATTTTGAAAAAACCGACAGGACCCTTCCCTTACAAGTGTGGAAATTTAAAATTCAAACTCAATTTTGGAATTTTTTCCCGATTCAAACTACAATCATAAATATGGTTCAGTTTTCCCTATCCGTGATGAAAATGTCTACAAAATAAACATGAAAACTATTCAATAGCTCGAAAAAAGTAATTTTGAAAAAACCGACAGGACCCTTCCCTTACGAGTGTTAAAATTTAAAATTCAAACTCAATTTTGGAATTTTATCCCGATTCAAACTCGAATAATAAATATGGTTCTGTATAACCAATCCGTGATAAAAATGTGTACAAAATAAACATGAAAACTATTCAATAGCTCGAAAAAAGCAATTTTGAAAAAACCGACAGGACCCTTCCCTTACGAGTGTTAAAATTTAAAATTCAAACTCAATTTTGGAATTTTATCCCGATTCAAACTCGAATAATAAATATGGTTCAGTTTTCCCTATCCGTGATGAAAATGTCTACAAAATAAACATGAAAACTATTCAATAGGTCGAAAAAAGTAATTTTGGAAAAACCAACATGTGAAAATTTAAAATTCAAACTCAATTTTGCAATTTTCTCCCGATTCAGACTCCAATGATGAATATATTTCAATTTTCCCTATCCGTGATGAAAATGTCTACAAAATAAACATAAAAACTATTCAATAGCTCGAAAAAAGTAATTTTGAAAAAACCGACAGGACCCTTCCCTTACAAGTGTGAAAATTTAAAATTCAAACTCAATTTTGGAATTTTTTCCCGATTCAAACTCCAATCATAAATATGGTTCAGTTTTCCCTATCCGTGATGAAAATGTCTACAAAATAAACATGAAAACTATTCAATAGCTCGAAAAAAGTAATTTTGAAAAAACCGACAGGACCCTTCCCTTACAAGTGTTAAAATTTAAAATTCAAACTCAATTTTGGAATTTTCTCCCGATTCAAACTCAAATCATAAATATGGTTCAGTTTTCCCTATCCGTGATGAAAATGTCTACAAAATAAACATGAAAACTATTCAATAGCTCGAAAAAAGTAATTTTGAAAAAACCGACAGGACCCTTCCTTTACAAGTGTGAAAATTTAAAATTCAAACTCAATTTTGGAATTTTATCCTGATTCAAACTCCAATCATAAATATGGTTCTGTATAACCAATCCGTGATAAAAATGTGTACAAAATAAACATGAAAACTATTCAATAGCTCGAAAAAAGCAATTTTGAAAAAACCGACAGGACCCTTCCCTTACGAGTGTTAAAATTTAAAATTCAAACTCAATTTTGGAATTTTATCCCGATTCAAACTCGAATAATAAATATGGTTCAGTTTTCCCTATCCGTGATAAAAATGTGTACAAAATAAACATGAAAACTATTCAATAGCTCGAAAAAGGTAATTTTGGAGAACCCGACAGGACCCTCCCTTACACGTGTGAAAATTTAAAATTCAAACTCAATTTTGGAATTTTTTCCCGATTCAAACTACAATCATAAATATGGTTCAGTTTTCCCTATCCGTGATGAAAATGTCTACAAAATAAACATGAAAACTATTCAATAGCTCGAAAAAAGTAATTTTGAAAAAACCGACAGGACCCTTCCCTTACGAGTGTTAAAATTTAAAATTCAAACTCAATTTTGGAATTTTCTCCCGATTCAAACTCAAATCATAAATATGGTTCAGTTTTCCCTATCCGTGATGAAAATGTCTACAAAATAAACATGAAAACTATTCAATAGCTCGAAAAAAGTAATTTTGAAAAAACCGACAGGACCCTTCCTTTACAAGTGTGAAAATTTAAAATTCAATCTCAATTTTGGAATTTTATCCTGATTCAAACTCCAATCATAAATATGGTTCTGTATAACCAATCCGTGATAAAAATGTGTACAAAATAAACATGAAAACTATTCAATAGCTCGAAAAAAGCAATTTTGGAAAACCCGACAGGACCCTCCCTTACTCGTGTGAATATTCAAAATTCTAACTCAATTTTGGAATTTTCTCCCAATTCAAACTCGAATAATAAATATGGTTCTGTTTTCCCTATCCGTGATGAAAATGTGTACAAAATAAACATGAAGACTATTCAATAGCTCGTAAAAAGTAATTTTGGAGAACCCGACAGGACCCTCCCTTACACGTGTGAAAATTTAAAATTCAAACTCAATTTTGCAATTTTCTCCCGATTCAGACTCCAATGATGAATATATTTCAATTTTCCCTATCCGTGATGAAAATGTCTACAAAATAAACATAAAAACTATTCAATAGCTCGAAAAAAGTAATTTTGAAAAAACCGACAGGACCCTTCCCTTACAAGTGTGAAAATTTAAAATTCAAACTCACGTTTGAACTTTTCTCCCGATTCAAACTCCAATCATAAATATGGTTCTGTATAACCTACCCGTGATGAAAATGTGTACAAACGAAACATGAAAACTATTCAATAGCTCGTAAAAAGTAATTTTGGAAGAACCGACAGGGCCCCCCTCCCTTACACGTGTGAAAATTTAAAATTCAAATTCAATTTTGGAATTTTCTCCCGATTCAAAGTCGAATAATAAATATGGTTCTGTTTTCCCTATCCATGATGAAAATGTCTACAAAATAAACATGAAAACTATTCAATAGGTCGAAAAAAGTAATTTTGGAAAAACCGAGAGGACCCTCCCTTACACGTGTGAAAATTTAAAATTCAAACTCAATTTTGGAATTTTCTCCCGATTCAAACTCCAATCATAAATATGGTTCAGTTTTCCCTATCCGTGATGAAAATGTCTACAAAATAAACATGAAAACTATTGAATAGCTCGAAAAAAGTAATTTTGAAAAAACCGACAGGACCCTTCCCTTACAAGTATTAAAATTTAAAATTCAAACTCAATTTTGGAATTTTATCCCGATTCAAACTCGAATAATAAATATGGTTCTGTTTTCCCTATCCGAGATGAAAATGTCTACAAAATAAACATTAACAACTATTCAATAGTTAAAAAAAATTAATTTTGGAAAAACTGACAGGACCCTCCCTCCCTTACAAGTGTGAAAATTTAAAATTCAAACACAATTTTGGAATTTTCTCCCGATTCAAACTCCAATCATAAATATGGTTCTGTATAACCTATCCGTGATGAAAATGTGTACAAACGAAACATGAAAACTATTCAATAGCTCGTAAAAAGTAATTTTGGAAAAACCGACAGGACCCTCCCTTACACGTGTGAAAATTTAAAATTCAAACTCAATTTTGGAATTTTTTCCCGATTCAAACTCAAATCATAAATATGGTTCAGTTTTCCCTATCCGTGATGAAAATGTCTACAAAATAAACATGAAAACTATTCAATAGCTCGAAAAAAGTAATTTTGAAAAAACCGACAGGACCCTTCCCTTACAAGTGTGAAAATTTAAAATTCAAACTCAATTTTGGAATTTTATCCCGATCCACACTCCAATGATAAATATGGTTCAATTTTCCCCATCCGTGATGAAAATGTCTACAAAATAAACATGAAAACTATTCAATAGCTTGAAAAAAGTAATTTTGAAAAATCTGACAGGACCCCCCCCCCCCTTACACGTGTGAAAATTTAAAAATCAAATTGAATTTTGTAATTTTCTCCCGATTCAAACTCCAATCATAAATATGGTTCTGTATAACCTATCCATGATGAAAATGCGTAAAAAATAAACATGAAAACTATTCAATAGCTCGAAAAAAGTAATTTTGGAAAACCCGACAGAACCGTCCCTTACACGTGTGAAAATTCAAAATTCTAACTCAATTTTGGAATTTTCTCCCAATTCAAACTCGAATAATAAATATGGTTCTGTTTTCCCTATCCGTGATGAAAATGTGTACAAAATAAACATGAAGACTATTCAATAGCTCGTAAAAAGTAATTTTGGAGAACCCGACAGGACCCTCCCTTACACGTGTGAAAATTTAAAATTCAAACTCAATTTTGCAATTTTCTCCCGATTCAGACTCCAATGATGAATATATTTCAATTTTCCCTATCCGTGATGAAAATGTCTACAAAATAAACATAAAAACTATTCAATAGCTCGAAAAAAGTAATTTTGAAAAAACCGACAGGACCCTCCGTTACAAGTGTGAAAATTTAAAATTCAAACTCAATTTTGGAATTTTCTCCCGATTCAAACTCAAATCATAAATATGGTTCAGTTTTCCCTATCCGTGATGAAAATGTCTACAAAATAAACATGAAAACTATTCAATAGCTCGAAAAAAGTAATTTTGAAAAAATTGACAGGACCCTTCCCTTACAAGTGTGAAAATTTAAAATTCAAATTCAATTTTGGAATTTTCTCCCGATTCAAAGTCGAATAATAAATATGGTTCTGTTTTCCCTATCCATGATGAAAATGTCTACAAAATAAACATGAAAACTATTCAATAGGTCGAAAAAAGTAATTTTGGAAAAACCGAGAGGACCCTCCCTTACACGTGTGAAAATTTAAAATTCAAACTCAATTTTGGAATTTTCTCCCGATTCAAACTCCAATCATAAATATGGTTCAGTTTTCCCTATCCGTGATGAAAATGTCTACAAAATAAACATGAAAACTATTGAATAGCTCGAAAAAAGTAATTTTGAAAAAACCGACAGGACCCTTCCCTTACAAGTATTAAAATTTAAAATTCAAACTCAATTTTGGAATTTTATCCCGATTCAAACTCGAATAATAAATATGGTTCTGTTTTCCCTATCCGAGATGAAAATGTCTACAAAATAAACATTAACAACTATTCAATAGTTAAAAAAAATTAATTTTGGAAAAACTGACAGGACCCTTCCCTTACAAGTATTAAAATTTAAAATTCAAACTCAATTTTGGAATTTTATCCCGATTCAAACTCGAATAATAAATATGGTTCTGTTTTCCCTATCCGTGATGAAAATGTGTACAAAATAAACATGAAGAATATTCAATAGCTCCAAAAAAGTAATTTTGTAAAAACCGACAGGACCCTCCCTTACAAGTGTGAAAATTTAAAATTCAAACTCACGTTTCGAATTTTCTTCCGATTCAAACTCGAATAATAAATATGGTTCTGTTTTCCCTATCCGTGATGAAAATGTCTACAAAATAAACATGAAAACTATTCAATAGCTCGTAAAAAGTAATTTTGGAAAAACCGACAGGGCCCTCCCTTACACGTGTGAAAATTTAAAATTCAAATTCAATTTTGGAATTTTCTCCCGATTCAAACTCGAATAATAAATATGGTTCGGTTTTCCCTATCCGTGATGAAAATGTCTACAAAATAAACATGAAAACTATTCAATAGCTCGAAAAAAGTAATTTTGAAAAAACCGACAGGACCCTTCCCTTACGAGTGTTAAAATTTAAAATTCAAACTCAATTTTGGAATTTTATCCCGATTCAAACTCGAATAATAAATATGGTTCAGTTTTCCCTATCCGTGATGAAAATGTCTACAAAATAAACATGAAAACTATTCAATAGGTCGAAAAAAGTAATTTTGGAAAAACCAACGTGTGAAAATTTAAAATTCAAACTCAATTTTGCAATTTTCTCCCGATTCAGACTCCAATGATGAATATATTTCAATTTTCCCTATCCGTGATGAAAATGTCTACAAAATAAACATAAAAACTATTCAATAGCTCGAAAAAAGTAATTTTGAAAAAACCGACAGGACCCTTCCCTTACAAGTGTGAAAATTTAAAATTCAAACTCACGTTTGAACTTTTCTCCCGATTCAAACTCCAATCATAAATATGGTTCTGTATAACCTACCCGTGATGAAAATGTGTACAAACGAAACATGAAAACTATTCAATAGCTCGTAAAAAGTAATTTTGGAAAAACCGACAGGGCCCCCCTCCCTTACACGTGTGAAAATTTAAAATTCAAATTCAATTTTGGAATTTTCTCCCGATTCAAAGTCGAATAATAAATATGGTTCTGTTTTCCCTATCCGTGATGAAAATGTCTACAAAATAAACATGAAAACTATTCAATAGCTCGTAAAAAGTATATTTGGAAAAACCGACAGGACCCTTCCCTTACACGTGTGAAAATTTAAAATTCAAACTCAATTTTGGAATTTTCTACCGATTCAAACTCAAATCATAAATATGGTTCAGTTTTCCCTATCCATGATGAAAATGTCTACAAAATAAACATGAAAACTATTCAATAGGTCGAAAAAAGTAATTTTGGAAAAACAGAGAGGACCCTCCCTTACACGTGTGAAAATTTAAAATTCAAACTCAATTTTGGAATTTTCTCCCGATTCAAACTCCAATCATAAATATGGTTCAGTTTTCCCTATCCGTGATGAAAATGTCTACAAAATAAACATGAAAACTATTGAATAGCTAGAAAAAAGTAATTTTGAAAAAACCGACAGGACCCTTCCCTTACAAGTGTTAAAATTTAAAATTCAAACTCAATTTTGGAATTTTATCCCGATTCAAACTCGAATAATAAATATGGTTCTGTTTTCCCTATCCGAGATGAAAATGTCTACAAAATAAACATTAACAACTATTCAATAGTTAAAAAAAATTAATTTTGGAAAAACTGACAGGACCCTCCCTCCCTTACAAGTGTGAAAATTTAAAATTCAAACACAATTTTGGAATTTTCTCCCGATTCAAACTCCAATCATAAATATGGTTCTGTATAACCTATCCGTGATGAAAATGTCTACAAAATAAACATGAAAACTATTCAATAGCTCGAAAAAAGTAATTTTGAAAAAACCGACAGGACCCTCGCCTACAAGTGTGAAAATTTAAAATTCAAACTCAATTTTTGAATTTTCTCCCGATTCAAACTCAAATCATAAATATGGTTCAGTTTTCCCTATCCGTGATGAAAATGTCTACAAAATAAACATGAAAACTATTCAATAGCTCGTAAAAAGTTATTTTGGAAAAACCGACAGGACCCTCCCTTACACGTGTGAAAATTTAAAATTCAAATTCAATTTTGGAATTTTCTCCCGATTCAAACTCAAATCATAAATATGGTTCAGTTTTCCCTATCCGTGATGAAAATGTCTACAAAATAAACATTAACAACTATTCAATAGTTAAAAAAAAGTAATTTTGGAAAAACTGACAGGACCCTCCCTCCCTTACAAGTGTGAAAATTTAAAATTCAAACTCAATTTTGGAATTTTATCCCGATTCAAACTCCAATCATAAATATGGTTCTGTATAACCTATCCGTGATTAAAATGTGTACAAAATAATCATGAAAACTATTCAATAGCTCGAAAAAAGTAATTTTGGAAAACCCTACAGGACCCTCCCTTACAAGTGTGAAAATTTAAAATTCAAACTGAATTTTGGAATTTTATCCCGATTCAAACTCCAATCATAAATATGGTTCTGTATAACCAATCCGTGATAAAAATGTGTACAAAATAAACATGAAAACTATTCAATAGCTCGAAAAAGGTAATTTTGGAGAACCCGACAGGACCCTCCCTTACACGTGTGAAAATTTAAAATTCAAACTCAATTTTGGAATTTTCTCCCGATTCAAACTCAAATCATAAATATGGTTCAGTTTTCCCTATCCGTGATGAAAATGTCTACAAAATAAACATGAAAACTATTCAATAGGTCGAAAAAAGTAATTTTGGAAAAACCAACGTGTGAAAATTTAAAATTCAAACTCAATTTTGCAATTTTCTCCCGATTCAGACTCCAATGATGAATATATTTCAATTTTCCCTATCCGTGATGAAAATGTCTAGAAAATAAACATGAAAACTATTCAATAGCTCGAAAAAAGTAATTTTGAAAAACCGACCGGACCCTTCCCTTACAAGTGTGAAAATTTAAAATTCAAACTCAATTTTGCAATTTTCTCCCGATTCAGACTCCAATGATGAATATATTTCAATTTTCCCTATCCGTGATGAAAATGTCTACAAAATAAACATAAAAACTATTCAATAGCTCGAAAAAAGTAATTTTGAAAAAACCGACAGGACCCTTCCCTTACAAGTGTGAAAATATAAAATTCAAACTCACGTTTGAACTTTTCTCCCGATTCAAACTCCAATCATAAATATGGTTCTGTATAACCTACCCGTGATGAAAATGTGTACAAACGAAACATGAAAACTATTCAATAGCTCGTAAAAAGTAATTTTGGAAAAACTGACAGGGCCCCCCTCCCTTACACGTGTGAAAATTTAAAATTCAAATTCAATTTTGGAATTTTCTCCCGATTCAAAGTCGAATAATAAATATGGTTCTGTTTTCCCTATCCGTGATGAAAATGTCTACAAAATAAACATGAAAACTATTCAATAGCTCGTAAAAAGTATATTTGGAATAACCGACAGGACCCTTCCCTTACACGTGTGAAAATTTAAAATTCAAACTCAATTTTGGAATTTTCTACCAATTCAAACTCAAATCATAAATATGGTTCAGTTTTCCCTATCCATGATGAAAATGTCTACAAAATAAACATGAAAACTATTCAATAGGTCGAAAAAAGTAATTTTGGAAAAACCGAGAGGACCCTCCCTTACACGTGTGAAAATTTAAAATTCAAACTCAATTTTGGAATTTTCTCCCGATTCAAACTCCAATCATAAATATGGTTCAGTTTTCCCTATCCGTGATGAAAATGTCTACAAAATAAACATGAAAACTATTGAATAGCTCGAAAAAAGTAATTTTGAAAAAACCGACAGGCCCCTTCCCTTACAAGTGTTAAAATTTAAAATTCAAACTCAATTTTGGAATTTTATCCCGATTCAAACTCCAATCATAAATATGGTTCTGTATAACATATCCGTGATTAAAATGTGTACAAAATAATCATGAAAACTATTCAATAGCTCGAAAAAAGTAATTTTGGAAAACCCTACAGGACCCTCCCTTACACGTGTGAAAATGTAAAATTCAAACTCAATTTTGGAATTTTCTCCCGATTCAAACTCGAATAATAAATATGGTTCGGTTTTCCCTATCCGTGATGAAAATGTGTACAAAATAAACATGAAAACTATTCAATAGCTCGAAAAAAGTAATTTTGAAAAAACCGACAGGACCCTTCCCTTACAAGTGTTAAAATTTAAAATTCAAACTCAATTTTGGAATTTTATCCCGATTCAAACTCGAATAATAAATATGGTTCTGTTTTCCCTATCCGAGATGAAAATGTGTACAAAATAAACATGAAAACTATTCAATAGCTCGAAAAAAGTAATTTTGAAAAAACCGACAGGACCCTTCCCTCACAAGTGTTAAAATTTAAAATTCAAACTCAATTTTGGAATTTTATCCCGATTCAAACTCAAATCATAAATATGGTTCAGTTTTCCCTATCCGTGATGAAAATGTCTACAAAATAAACATGAAAACTATTCAATAGCTCAAAAAAAGTAATTTTGAAAAAACCGACAGGACCCCCCTTCCTTACACGTGTGAAAATTTAAAAATCAAATTGAATTTTGTAATTTTCTCCTGATTCAAACTCCAATCATAAATATGGTTCTGTATAACCTATCCGTGATGAAAATGTGTACAAAATAAACATGAAAAGTATTCAATAGTTAAAAAAAAGTAATTTTGGAAAACCTGACAGGACCCTCCCTTACTCCTGTGAATATTTAAAATTCAAACTCAATTTTGGAATTTTCTCCCAATTCAAACTCGAATAATAATTATGGCTCTGTTTTCCCTATCTGTGTTGAAAATGTGTACAAAATAAACATGAAGACTATTCAATAGCTCCAAAAAAGTAATTTTGTAAAAACCGACAGCACCCTCCCTTACAAGTGTGAAAATTTAAAATTCAAACTCACGTTTCGAATTTTCTTCCGATTCAAACTCGAATAATAAATATGGTTCTGTTTTCCCTATCCGTGATGAAAATGTCTACAAAATAAACATGAAAACTATTCAATAGCTCGAAAAAAGTAATTTTGAAAAAACCGACAGGACCCTCGCCTACAAGTGTGAAAATTTAAAATTCAAACTCAATTTTGGAATTTTCTCCCGATTCAAACTCAAATCATAAATATGGTTCAGTTTTCCCTATCCGTGATGAAAATGTCTACAACATAAACATTAACAACTATTCAATAGTTAAAAAAAAGTAATTTTGGAAAAACTGACAGGACCCTCCCTCCCTTACAAGTGTGAAAATTTAAAATTCAAACTCAATTTTGGAATTTTATCCCGATTCAAACTCCAATCATAAATATGGTTCTGTATAACCTATCCGTGATTAAAATGTGTACAAAATAATCATGAAAACTATTCAATAGCTCGAAAAAAGTAATTTTGGAAAACCCTACAGGACCCTCCCTTACACGTGTGAAAATTTAAAATTCAAATTCAATTTTGGAATTTTCTCCCGATTCAAAGTCGAATAATAAATATGGTTCTGTTTTCCCTATCCGTGATGAAAATGTCTACAAAATAAACATGAAAACTATTCAATAGCTCGTAAAAAGTATATTTGGAAAAACCGACAGGACCCTTCCCTTACACGTGTGAAAATTTAAAATTCAAACTCAATTTTGGAATTTTCTCCCGATTCAAACTCAAATCATAAATATGGTTCAGTTTTCCCTATCCGTGATGAAAATGTCTACAAAATAAACATGAAAACTATTCAATAGGTCGAAAAAAGTAATTTTGGAAAAACCAACGTGTGAAAATTTAAAATTCAAACTCAATTTTGCAATTTTCTCCCGATTCAGACTCCAATGATGAATATATTTCAATTTTCCCTATCCGTGATGAAAATGTCTAGAAAATAAACATGAAAACTATTCAATAGCTCGAAAAAAGTAATTTTGAAAAACCGACAGGACCCTTCCTTTACAAGTGTGAAAATTTAAAATTCAAACTCAATTTTGCAATTTTCTCCCGATTCAGACTCCAATGATGAATATATTTCAATTTTCCCTATCCGTGATGAAAATGTCTACAAAATAAACATAAAAACTATTCAATAGCTCGAAAAAAGTAATTTTGAAAAAACCGACAGGACCCTTCCCTTACAAGTGTGAAAATATAAAATTCAAACTCACGTTTGAACTTTTCTCCCGATTCAAACTCCAATCATAAATATGGTTCTGTATAACCTACCCGTGATGAAAATGTGTACAAACGAAACATGAAAACTATTCAATAGCTCGTAAAAAGTAATTTTGGAAAAACCGACAGGGCCCCCCTCCCTTACACGTGTGAAAATTTAAAATTCAAATTCAATTTTGGAATTTTCTCCCGATTCAAAGTCGAATAATAAATATGGTTCTGTTTTCCCTATCCGTGATGAAAATGTCTACAAAATAAACATGAAAACTATTCAATAGCTCGTAAAAAGTATATTTGGAAAAACCGACAGGACCCTTCCCTTACACGTGTGAAAATTTAAAATTCAAACTCAATTTTGGAATTTTCTACCGATTCAAACTCAAATCATAAATATGGTTCAGTTTTCCCTATCCATGATGAAAATGTCTACAAAATAAACATGAAAACTATTCAATAGGTCGAAAAAAGTAATTTTGGAAAAACCGAGAGGACCCTCCCTTACACGTGTGAAAATTTAAAATTCAAACTCAATTTTGGAATTTTCTCCCGATTCAAACTCCAATCATAAATATGGTTCAGTTTTCCCTATCCGTGATGAAAATGTCTACAAAATAAACATGAAAACTATTGAATAGCTCAAAAAAAGTAATTTTGAAAAAACCGACAGGACCCTTCCCTTACAAGTGTTAAAATTTAAAATTCAAACTCAATTTTGGAATTTTATCCCGATTCAAACTCGAATAATAAATATGGTTCTGTTTTCCCTATCCGAGATGAAAATGTCTACAACATAAACATTAACAACTATTCAATAGTTAAAAAAAATTAATTTTGGAAAAACTGACAGGACCCTCCCTCCCTTACAAGTGTGAAAATTTAAAATTCAAACACAATTTTGGAATTTTCTCCCGATTCAAACTCAAATCATAAATATGGTTCTGTATAACCTATCCGTGATGAAAATGTGTACAAAATAAACATGAAAACTATTCAATAGCTCGAAAAAAGTAATTTTGGAAAACCCGACAGAACCGTCCCTTACACGTGTGAAAATTTAAAATTCAAACTCAATTTTGGAATTTTATCCCGATTCAAACTCGAATAATAAATATGGTTCTGTTTTCCCTATCCGTGATGAAAATGTAAACAAAATAAACATGAAGACTATTCAATAGCTCCAAAAAAGTAATTTTGGAAAAACCGACAGGACCCTTCCTTACAAGTGTGAAAATTTAAAATTCAAACTCACGTTTCGAATTTTCTTCCGATTCAAACTCGAATAATAAATATGGTTCTGTTTTCCCTATCCGTGATGAAAATGTCTACAAAATAAACATGAAAACTATTCAATAGCTCGAAAAAAGTAATTTTGAAAAAACCGACAGGACCCTCGCCTACAAGTGTGAAAATTTAAAATTCAAACTCACGTTTCGAATTTTCTTCCGATTCAAACTCGAATAATAAATATGGTTCTGTTTTCCCTATCCGTGATGAAAATGTCTACAAAATAAACATGAAAACTATTCAATAGCTCGAAAAAAGTAATTTTGAAAAAACCGACAGGACCCTCGCCTACAAGTGTGAAAATTTAAAATTCAAACTCAATTTTGGAATTTTCTCTCGATTCAAACTCAAATCATAAATATGGTTCAGTTTTCCCTATCCGTGATGAAAATGTCTACAAAATAAACATGAAAACTATTCAATAGCTCAAAAAAAGTAATTTTGAAAAAACCGACAGGACCCCCCCTTCCTTACACGTGTGAAAATTTAAAAATCAAATTGAATTTTGTAATTTTCTAATGATTCAAACTCCAATCATAAATATGGTTCTGTATAACCTATCCGTGATGAAAATGTGTACAAAATAAACATGAAAAGTATTCAATAGTTAAAAAAAAGTAATTTTGGAAAACCTGACAGGACCCTACCTTACTCCTGTGAATATTTAAAATTCAAACTCAATTTTGGAATTTTCTCCCAATTCAAACTCGAATAATAAATATGGCTCTGTTTTCCCTATCTGTGATGAAAATGTGTACAAAATAAACATGAAGACTATTCAATAGCTCCAAAAAAGTAATTTTGTAAAAACCGACAGGACCCTCCCTTACAAGTGTGAAAATTTAAAATTCAAACTCACGTTTCGAATTTTCTTCCGATTCAAACTCGAATAATAAATATGGTTCTGTTTTCCCTATCCGTGATGAAAATGTCTACAAAATAAACATGAAAACTATTCAATAGCTCGAAAAAAGTAATTTTGAAAAAACCGACAGGACCCTCGCCTACAAGTGTGAAAATTTAAAATTCAAACTCAATTTTGGAATTTTCTCCCGATTCAAAGTCGAATAATAAATATGGTTCTGTTTTCCCTATCCGTGATGAAAATGTCTACAAAATAAACATGAAAACTATTCAATAGCTCGTAAAAAGTATATTTGGAATAACCGACAGGACCCTTCCCTTACACGTGTGAAAATTTAAAATTCAAACTCAATTTTGGAATTTTCTACCGATTCAAACTCCAATCATAAATATGGTTCAGTTTTCCCTATCCGTGATGAAAATGTCTACAAAATAAACATGAAAACTATTGAATAGCTCGAAAAAAGTAATTTTGAAAAAACCGACAGGACCCTTCCCTTACAAGTGTTAAAATTTAAAATTCAAACTCAATTTTGGAATTTTATCCCGATTCAAACTCGAATAATAAATATGGTTCTGTTTTCCCTATCCGAGATGAAAATGTCTACAAAATAAACATTAACAACTATTCAATAGTTAAAAAAAATTAATTTTGGAAAAACTGACAAGACCCTCCCTCCCTTACAAGTGTGAAAATTTAAAATTCAAACACAATTTTGGAATTTTCTCCTGATTCAAACTCCAATCATAAATATGGTTCTGTATAACCTATCCGTGATGAAAATGTCTACAAAATAAACATGAAAACTATTCAATAGCTCGAAAAAAGTAATTTTGAAAAAACCGACAGGACCCTCGCCTACAAGTGTGAAAATTTAAAATTCAAACTCAATTTTGGAATTTTCTCTCGATTCAAACTCAAATCATAAATATGGTTCAGTTTTCCCTATCCGTGATGAAAATGTCTACAAAATAAACATGAAAACTATTCAATAGCTCGAAAAAAGTAATTTTGAAAAAACCGACAGGACCCCCCCCCCCTTACACGTGTGAAAATTTAAAAATCAAATTGAATTTTGTAATTTTCTCCCGATTCAAACTCCAATCATAAATATGGTTCTGTATAACCTATCCATGATGAAAATGCGTAAAAAATAAACATGAAAACTATTCAATAGCTCGAAAAAAGTAATTTTGAAAAAACCGACAGGACCCTCGCCTACAAGTGTGAAAATTTAAAATTCAAACTCAATTTTGGAATTTTCTCTCGATTCAAACTCAAATCATAAATATGGTTCAGTTTTCCCTATCCGTGATGAAAATGTCTACAAAATAAACATGAAAACTATTCAATAGCTCAAAAAAAGTAATTTTGAAAAAACCGACAGGACCCCCCTTCCTTACACGTGTGAAAATTTAAAAATCAAATTGAATTTTGTAATTTTCTCCTGATTCAAACTCCAATCATAAATATGGTTCTGTATAACCTATCCGTGATGAAAATGTGTACAAAATAAACATGAAAAGTATTCAATAGTTAAAAAAAAGTAATTTTGGAAAACCTGACAGGACCCTCCCTTACTCCTGTGAATATTTAAAATTCAAACTCAATTTTGGAATTTTCTCCCAATTCAAACTCGAATAATAAATATGGCTCTGTTTTCCCTATCTGTGATGAAAATGTGTACAAAATAAACATGAAGACTATTCAATAGCTCCAAAAAAGTAATTTTGTAAAAACCGACAGGACCCTCCCTTACAAGTGTGAAAATTTAAAATTCAAACTCACGTTTCGAATTTTCTTCCGATTCAAACTCGAATAATAAATATGGTTCTGTTTTCCCTATCCGTGATGAAAATGTCTACAAAATAAACATGAAAACTATTCAATAGCTCGAAAAAAATAATTTTGAAAAAACCGACAGGACCCTCGCCTACAAGTGTGAAAATTTAAAATTCAAACTCAATTTTGGAATTTTCTCCCGATTCAAACTCAAATCATAAATATGGTTCAGTTTTCCCTATCCGTGATGAAAATGTCTACAAAATAAACATGAAGACTATTCAATAGCTCGTAAAAAGTAATTTTGGAAAAACCGACAGGACCCCCCTTCCTTACACGTGTGAAAATTTAAAAATCAAATTGAATTTTGTAATTTTCTCCTGATTCAAACTCCAATCATAAATATGGTTCTGTATAACCTATCCGTGATGAAAATGTGTACAAAATAAACATGAAAAGTATTCAATAGTTAAAAAAAAGTAATTTTGGAAAACCTGACAGGACCCTCCCTTACTCCTGTGAATATTTAAAATTCAAACTCAATTTTGGAATTTTCTCCCAATTCAAACTCGAATAATAAATATGGCTCTGTTTTCCCTATCTGTGATGAAAATGTGTACAAAATAAACATGAAGACTATTCAATAGCTCCAAAAAAGTAATTTTGTAAAAACCGACAGGACCCTCCCTTACAAGTGTGAAAATTTAAAATTCAAACTCACGTTTCGAATTTTCTTCCGATTCAAACTCGAATAATAAATATGGTTCTGTTTTCCCTATCCGTGATGAAAATGTCTACAAAATAAACATGAAAACTATTCAATAGCTCGAAAAAAGTAATTTTGAAAAAACCGACAGGACCCTCGCCTACAAGTGTGAAAATTTAAAATTCAAACTCAATTTTGGAATTTTCTCCCGATTCAAACTCAAATCATAAATATGGTTCAGTTTTCCCTATCCGTGATGAAAATGTCTACAAAATAAACATGAAAACTATTCAATAGCTCAAAAAAAGTAATTTTGAAAAAACCGACAGGACCCCCCCCTTCCTTACACGTGTGAAAATTTAAAAATCAAATTGAATTTTGTAATTTTCTCCTGATTCAAACTCCAATCATAAATATGGTTCTGTATAACCTATCCGTGATGAAAATGTGTACAAAATAAACATGAAAAGTATTCAATAGTTAAAAAAAAGTAATTTTGGAAAACCTGACAGGACCCTCCCTTACTCCTGTGAATATTTAAAATTCAAACTCAATTTTGGAATTTTCTCCCAATTCAAACTCGAATAATAAATATGGTTCTGTTTTCCCTATCCGTGATGAAAATGTGTACAAAATAAACATGAAGAATATTCAATAGCTCCAAAAAAGTAATTTTGTAAAAACCGACAGGACCCTCCCTTACAAGTGTGAAAATTTAAAATTCAAACTCACGTTTCGAATTTTCTTCCGATTCAAACTCGAATAATAAATATGGTTCTGTTTTCCCTATCCGTGATGAAAATGTCAACAAAATAAACATGAAAACTATTCAATAGCTCGAAAATTAATTTTGAAAAAACCGACAGGACCCTCGCCTACAAGTGTGAAAATTTAAAATTCAAACTCAATTTTGGAATTTTCTCCCGATTCAAACTCAAATCATAAATATGGTTCAGTTTTCCCTATCCGTGATTAAAATGTCTACAAAATAAACATGAAAACTATTCAATAGCTCGTAAAAAGTACTTTTGGAAAAACCGACAGGACCCTCCCTTACACGTGTGAAAATTTAAAATTCAAATTCAATTTTGGAATTTTCTCCCGATTCAAACTCAAATCATAAATATGGTTCAGTTTTCCCTATCCGTGATGAAAATGTCTACAAAATAAACATTAACAACTATTCAATAGTTAAAAAAAAGTAATTTTGGAAAAACTGACAGGACCCTACCTCCCTTACAAGTGTGAAAATTTAAAATTCAAACTCAATTTTGGAATTTTATCCCGATTCAAACTCCAATCATAAATATGGTTCAGTTTTTCCTATCCGTGATGAAAATGTCTACAAAATAAACATGAAAACTATTCAATAGCTCGAAAAAAGTAATTTTGAAAAAACCGACAGGACCCCCCCCCCTCTTACACGTGTGAAAATTTAAAAATCAAATTGAATTTTGTAATTTTCTCCCGATTCAAACTCCAATCATAAATATGGTTCTGTATAACCTATCCATGATGAAAATGCGTAAAAAATAAACATGAAAACTATTCAATAGCTCGAAAAAAGTAAGTTTGGAAAACCCGACAGAACCGTCCCTTACACGTGTGAAAATTTAAAATTCAAACTCAATTTTGGAATTTTATCCCGATTCAAACTCGAATAATAAATATGGTTCTGCTTTCCCTATCCGTGATGAAAATGTCTACAAAATAAACATGAAAACTATTCAATAGCTCGAAAAAAGTAATTTTGAAAAAACCGACAGGACCCTCGCCTACAAGTGTGAAAATTTAAAATTCAAACTCACGTTTCGAATTTTCTTCCGATTCAAACTCGAATAATAAATATGGTTCTGTTTTCCCTATCCGTGATGAAAATGTCTACAAAATAAACATGAAAACTATTCAATAGCTCGAAAAAAGTAATTTTGAAAAAACCGACAGGACCCTCGCCTACAAGTGTGAAAATTTAAAATTCAAACTCAATTTTGGAATTTTCTCTCGATTCAAACTCAAATCATAAATATGGTTCAGTTTTCCCTATCCGTGATGAAAATGTCTACAAAATAAACATGAAAACTATTCAATAGCTCAAAAAAAGTAATTTTGAAAAAACCGACAGGACCCCCCTTCCTTACACGTGTGAAAATTTAAAAATCAAATTGAATTTTGTAATTTTCTCCTGATTCAAACTCCAATCATAAATATGGTTCTGTATAACCTATCCGTGATGAAAATGTGTACAAAATAAACATGAAAAGTATTCAATAGTTAAAAAAAAGTAATTTTGGAAAACCTGACAGGACCCTCCCTTACTCCTGTGAATATTTAAAATTCAAACTCAATTTTGGAATTTTCTCCCAATTCAAACTCGAATAATAAATATGGCTCTGTTTTCCCTATCTGCGATGAAAATGTGTACAAAATAAACATGAAGACTATTCAATAGCTCCAAAAAAGTAATTTTGTAAAAACCGACAGGACCCTCGCCTACAAGTGTGAAAATTTAAAATTCAAACTCACGTTTCGAATTTTCTTCCGATTCAAACTCGAATAATAAATATGGTTCTGTTTTCCCTATCCGTGATGAAAATGTCAACAAAATAAACATGAAAACTATTCAATAGCTCGAAAAAAGTAATTTTGAAAAAACCGACAGGACCCTCGCCTACAAGTGTGAAAATTTAAAATTCAAACTCAATTTTGGAATTTTCTCCCGATTCAAACTCAAATCATAAATATGGTTCAGTTTTCCCTATCCGTGATGAAAATGTCTACAAAATAAACATGAAGACTATTCAATAGCTCGTAAAAAGTAATTTTGGAAAAACCGACAGGACCCCCCTTCCTTACACGTGTGAAAATTTAAAAATCAAATTGAATTTTGTAATTTTCTCCTGATTCAAACTCCAATCATAAATATGGTTCTGTATAACCTATCCGTGATGAAAATGTGTACAAAATAAACATGAAAAGTATTCAATAGTTAAAAAAAAGTAATTTTGGAAAACCTGACAGGACCCTCCCTTACTCCTGTGAATATTTAAAATTCAAACTCAATTTTGGAATTTTCTCCCAATTCAAACTCGAATAATAAATATGGCTCTGTTTTCCCTATCTGTGATGAAAATGTGTACAAAATAAACATGAAGACTATTCAATAGCTCCAAAAAAGTAATTTTGTAAAAACCGACAGGACCCTCCCTTACAAGTGTGAAAATTTAAAATTCAAACTCACGTTTCGAATTTTCTTCCGATTCAAACTCGAATAATAAATATGGTTCTGTTTTCCCTATCCGTGATGAAAATGTCTACAAAATAAACATGAAAACTATTCAATAGCTCGAAAAAAGTAATTTTGAAAAAACCGACAGGACCCTCGCCTACAAGTGTGAAAATTTAAAATTCAAACTCAATTTTGGAATTTTCTCCCGATTCAAACTCAAATCATAAATATGGTTCAGTTTTCCCTATCCGTGATGAAAATGTCTACAAAATAAACATGAAAACTATTCAATAGCTCAAAAAAAGTAATTTTGAAAAAACCGACAGGACCCCCCCCTTCCTTACACGTGTGAAAATTTAAAAATCAAATTGAATTTTGTAATTTTCTCCTGATTCAAACTCCAATCATAAATATGGTTCTGTATAACCTATCCGTGATGAAAATGTGTACAAAATAAACATGAAAAGTATTCAATAGTTAAAAAAAAGTAATTTTGGAAAACCTGACAGGACCCTCCCTTACTCCTGTGAATATTTAAAATTCAAACTCAATTTTGGAATTTTCTCCCAATTCAAACTCGAATAATAAATATGGTTCTGTTTTCCCTATCCGTGATGAAAATGTGTACAAAATAAACATGAAGAATATTCAATAGCTCCAAAAAAGTAATTTTGTAAAAACCGACAGGACCCTCCCTTACAAGTGTGAAAATTTAAAATTCAAACTCACGTTTCGAATTTTCTTCCGATTCAAACTCGAATAATAAATATGGTTCTGTTTTCCCTATCCGTGATGAAAATGTCAACAAAATAAACATGAAAACTATTCAATAGCTCGAAAATTAATTTTGAAAAAACCGACAGGACCCTCGCCTACAAGTGTGAAAATTTAAAATTCAAACTCAATTTTGGAATTTTCTCCCGATTCAAACTCAAATCATAAATATGGTTCAGTTTTCCCTATCCGTGATTAAAATGTCTACAAAATAAACATGAAAACTATTCAATAGCTCGTAAAAAGTACTTTTGGAAAAACCGACAGGACCCTCCCTTACACGTGTGAAAATTTAAAATTCAAATTCAATTTTGGAATTTTCTCCCGATTCAAACTCAAATCATAAATATGGTTCAGTTTTCCCTATCCGTGATGAAAATGTCTACAAAATAAACATTAACAACTATTCAATAGTTAAAAAAAAGTAATTTTGGAAAAACTGACAGGACCCTACCTCCCTTACAAGTGTGAAAATTTAAAATTCAAACTCAATTTTGGAATTTTATCCCGATTCAAACTCCAATCATAAATATGGTTCTGTATAACCTATCCGTGATTAAAATGTGTACAAAATAATCATGAAAACTATTCAATAGCTCGAAAAAAGTAATTTTGGAAAACCCTACAGGACCCTCCCTTACACGTGTGAAAATTTAAAATTCAAACTCAATTTTGGAATTTTTTCCCGATTCAAACACCAATCATAAATATGGTTCAGTTTTCCCTATCCGTGATGAAAATGTCTACAAAATAAACATGAAAACTATTCAATAGCTCGAAAAAAGTAATTTTGAAAAAACCGACAGGACCCTTCCCTTACGAGTGTTAAAATTTAAAATTCAAACTCAATTTTGGAATTTTATCCCGATTCAAACTCGAATAATAAATATGGTTCTGTTTTCCCTATCCGAGATGAAAATGTCTACAAAATAAATATGAAAACTATTCAATAGCTCGAAAAAAGTAATTTTGAAAAAACCGACAGGACCCTTCCTTTACAAGATTGAAAATTTAAAATTCAAACTCAATTTTGGAATTTTATCCCGATTCAAACTCCAATCATAAATATGGTTCTGTATAACCAATCCGTGATAAAAATGTGTACAAAATAAACATGAAAACTATTCAATAGCTCGAAAAAGGTAATTTTGGAGAACCCGACAGGACCCTCCCTTACACGTGTGAAAATTTAAAATTCAAACTCAATTTTGGAATTTTCTCCCGATTCAAACTCAAATCATAAATATGGTTCAGTTTTCCCTATCCGTGATGAAAATGTCTACAAAATAAACATGAAAACTATTCAATAGGTCGAAAAAAGTAATTTTGGAAAAACCAACGTGTGAAAATTTAAAATTCAAACTCAATTTTGCAATTTTCTCCCGATTCAGACTCCAATGATGAATATATTTCAATTTTCCCTATCCGTGATGAAAATGTCTAGAAAATAAACATGAAAACTATTCAATACCTCGAAAAAAGTAATTTTGAAAAAACCGACAGGACCCTTCCCTTACAAGTGTGAAAATTTAAAATTCAAACTCACGTTTCGAATTTTCTTCCGATTCAAACTCGAATAATAAATATGGTTCTGTTTTCCCTATCCGTGATGAAAATGTCTACAAAATAAACATGAAAACTATTCAATAGCTCGAAAAAAGTAATTTTGAAAAAACCGACAGGACCCTCGCCTACAAGTGTGAAAATTTAAAATTCAAACTCAATTTTGGAATTTTCTCTCGATTCAAACTCAAATCATAAATATGGTTCAGTTTTCCCTATCCGTGATGAAAATGTGTACAAAATAAACATGAAAAGTATTCAATAGTTAAAAAAAAGTAATTTTGGAAAACCTGACAGGACCCTCCCTTACTCCTGTGAATATTTAAAATTCAAACTCAATTTTGGAATTTTCTCCCAATTCAAACTCGAATAATAAATATGGCTCTGTTTTCCCTATCTGTGATGAAAATGTGTACAAAATAAACATGAAGACTATTCAATAGCTCCAAAAAAGTAATTTTGTAAAAACCGACAGGACCCTCCCTTACAAGTGTGAAAATTTAAAATTCAAACTCACGTTTCGAATTTTCTTCCGATTCAAACTCGAATAATAAATATGGTTCTGTTTTCCCTATCCGTGATGAAAATGTCTACAAAATAAACATGAAAACTATTCAATAGCTCGAAAAAAGTAATTTTGAAAAAACCGACAGGACCCTCGCCTACAAGTGTGAAAATTTAAAATTCAAACTCAATTTTGGAATTTTCTCCCGATTCAAACTCAAATCATAAATATGGTTCAGTTTTCCCTATCCGTGATGAAAATGTCTACAAAATAAACATGAAAACTATTCAATAGCTCAAAAAAAGTAATTTTGAAAAAACCGACAGGACCCCCCCCTTCCTTACACGTGTGAAAATTTAAAAATCAAATTGAATTTTGTAATTTTCTCCTGATTCAAACTCCAATCATAAATATGGTTCTGTATAACCTATCCGTGATGAAAATGTGTACAAAATAAACATGAAAACTATTCAATAGCTCGAAAAAAGTAATTTTGAAAAAACCGACAGGACCCTTCCTTTACAAGTGTGAAAATTTAAAATTCAAACTCAATTTTGGAATTTTATCCCGATTCAAACTCCAATCATAAATATGGTTCTGTATAACCAATCCGTGATAAAAATGTGTACAAAATAAACATGAAAACTATTCAATAGCTCGAAAAAGGTAATTTTGGAGAACCCGACAGGACCCTCCCTTACACGTGTGAAAATTTAAAATTCAAACTCAATTTTGGAATTTTCTCCCGATTCAAACTCAAATCATAAATATGGTTCAGTTTTCCCTATCCGTGATGAAAATGTCTACAAAATAAACATGAAAACTATTCAATAGGTCGAAAAAAGTAATTTTGGAAAAACCAACGTGTGAAAATTTAAAATTCAAACTCACGTTTCGAATTTTTTTCCGATTCAAACTCGAATAATAAATATGGTTCTGTTTTCCCTATCCGTGATGAAAATGTCTACAAAATAAACATGAAAACTATTCAATAGCTCGAAAAAAGTAATTTTGAAAAAACCGACAGGACCCTCGCCTACAAGTGTGAAAATTTAAAATTCAAACTCAATTTTGGAATTTTATCCCGATTCAAACTCGAATAATAAATATGGTTCTGTTTTCCCTATCCGAGATGAAAATGTCTACAAAATAAACATTAACAACTATTCAATAGTTAAAAAAAATTAATTTTGGAAAAACTGACAGGACCCTCCCTCCCTTACAAGTGTGAAAATTTAAAATTCAAACACAATTTTGGAATTTTCTCCTGATTCAAACTCCAATCATAAATATGGTTCTGTATAACCTATCCGTGATGAAAATGTCTACAAAATAAACATGAAAAGTATTCAATAGTTAAAAAAAAGTAATTTTGGAAAACCTGACAGGACCCTCCCTTACTCCTGTGAATATTTAAAATTCAAACTCAATTTTGGAATTTTCTCCCAATTCAAACTCGAATAATAAATATGGTTCTGTTTTCCCTATCCGTGATGAAAATGTGTACAAAATAAACATGAAGAATATTCAATAGCTCCAAAAAAGTAATTTTGTAAAAACCGACAGGACCCTCCCTTACAAGTGTGAAAATTTAAAATTCAAACTCACGTTTCGAATTTTCTTCCGATTCAAACTCGAATAATAAATATGGTTCTGTTTTCCCTATCCGTGATGAAAATGTCTACAAAATAAACATGAAAACTATTCAATAGCTCGTAAAAAGTAATTTTGGAAAAACCGACAGGGCCCTCCCTTACACGTGTGAAAATTTAAAATTCAAATTCAATTTTGGAATTTTCTCCCGATTCAAACTCGAATAATAAATATGGTTCGGTTTTCCCTATCCGTGATGAAAATGTCTACAAAATAAATATGAAAACTATTCAATAGCTCGAAAAAAGTAATTTTGAAAAAACCGACAGGACCCTTCCCTTACAAGTGTGGAAATTTAAAATTCAAACTCAATTTTGGAATTTTTTCCCGATTCAAACTACAATCATAAATATGGTTCAGTTTTCCCTATCCGTGATGAAAATGTCTACAAAATAAACATGAAAACTATTCAATAGCTCGAAAAAAGTAATTTTGAAAAAACCGACAGGACCCTTCCCTTACGAGTGTTAAAATTTAAAATTCAAACTCAATTTTGGAATTTTATCCCGATTCAAACTCGAATAATAAATATGGTTCAGTTTTCCCTATCCGTGATGAAAATGTCTACAAAATAAACATGAAAACTATTCAATAGGTCGAAAAAAGTAATTTTGGAAAAACCAACGTGTGAAAATTTAAAATTCAAACTCAATTTTGCAATTTTCTCCCGATTCAGACTCCAATGATGAATATATTTCAATTTTCCCTATCCGTGATGAAAATGTCTACAAAATAAACATGAAAACTATTCAATAGCTCGTAAAAAGTATATTTGGAAAAACCGACAGGACCCTTCCCTTACACGTGTGAAAATTTAAAATTCAAACTCAATTTTGGAATTTTCTACCGATTCAAACTCAAATCATAAATATGGTTCAGTTTTCCCTATCCATGATGAAAATGTCTACAAAATAAACATGAAAACTATTCAATAGGTCGAAAAAAGTAATTTTGGAAAAACAGAGAGGACCCTCCCTTACACGTGTGAAAATTTAAAATTCAAACTCAATTTTGGAATTTTCTCCCGATTCAAACTCCAATCATAAATATGGTTCAGTTTTCCCTATCCGTGATGAAAATGTCTACAAAATAAACATGAAAACTATTGAATAGCTAGAAAAAAGTAATTTTGAAAAAACCGACAGGACCCTTCCCTTACAAGTGTTAAAATTTAAAATTCAAACTCAATTTTGGAATTTTATCCCGATTCAAACTCGAATAATAAATATGGTTCTGTTTTCCCTATCCGAGATGAAAATGTCTACAAAATAAACATTAACAACTATTCAATAGTTAAAAAAAATTAATTTTGGAAAAACTGACAGGACCCTCCCTCCCTTACAAGTGTGAAAATTTAAAATTCAAACACAATTTTGGAATTTTCTCCCGATTCAAACTCCAATCATAAATATGGTTCTGTATAACCTATCCGTGATGAAAATGTGTACAAACGAAACATGAAAACTATTCAATAGCTCGTAAAAAGTAATTTTGGAAAAACCGACAGGACCCTTCCTTACACGTGTGAAAATTTAAAATTCAAACTCAATTTTGGAATTTTTTCCCGATTCAAACTCAAATCATAAATATGGTTCAGTTTTCCCTATCCGTGATGAAAATGTCTACAAAATAAACATGAAAACTATTCAATAGCTCGAAAAAAGTAATTTTGAAAAAACCGACAGGACCCCCCCCCCCCTTACACGTGTGAAAATTTAAAAATCAAATTGAATTTTGTAATTTTCTCCCGATTCAAACTCCAATCATAAATATGGCTCTGTATAACCTATCCATGATGAAAATGCGTAAAAAATAAACATGAAAACTATTCAATAGCTCGAAAAAAGTAATTTTGGAAAACCCGACAGAACCGTCCCTTACACGTGTGAAAATTTAAAATTCAAACTCAATTTTGGAATTTTATCCCGATTCAAACTCGAATAATAAATATGGTTCTGTTTTCCCTATCCGAGATAAAAATGTCTACAAAATAAATATGAAAACTATTCAATAGCTCGAAAAAAGTAATTTTGAAAAAACCGACAGGACCCTTCCCTTACAAGTGTGAAAATTTAAAATTCAAACTCAATTTTGGAATTTTCTCCCGATTCATACTCCAATCATAAATATGGTTCTGTATAACCTATCCGTGATGAAAATGTGTACAAAATAAACATGAAAACTATTCAATAGCTCGAAAAAAGTAATTTTGGAAAAACCGACAGGACCCTCCCTTACTCGTGTGAATATTCACAATTCTAACTCAATTTTGGAATTTTCTCCCAATTCAAACTCGAATAATAAATATGGTTCTGTTTTCCCTATCCGTGATGAAAATGTGTACAAAATAAACATGAAGAATATTCAATAGCTCCAAAAAAGTAATTTTGTAAAAACCGACAGGACCCTCCCTTACAAGTGTGAAAATTTAAAATTCAAACTCACGTTTCGAATTTTCTTCCGATTCAAACTCGAATAATAAATATGGTTCTGTTTTCCCTATCCGTGATGAAAATGTCAACAAAATGAACATGAAAACTATTCAATAGCTCGAAAAAAGTAATTTTGAAAAAACAGACAGGACCCTCGTCTACAAGTGTGAAAATTTAAAATTCAAATTCAATTTTGGAATTTTCTCCCGATTCAAACTCAAATCATAAATATGGTTCTGTATAACCTATCCGTGATTAAAATGTGTACAAAATAATCATGAAAACTATTCAATAGCTCGAAAAAAGTAATTTTGGAAAACCCTACAAGACCCTCCCTTACAAGTGTGAAAATTTAAAATTCAAACTCAATTTTGGAATTTTCTCCCGATTCAAACTCGAATAATAAATATGGTTCGGTTTTCCCTATCCGTGATGAAAATGTCTACAAAATAAACATTAACAACTATTCAATAGTTAAAAAAAAGTAATTTTGGAAAAACTGACAGGACCCTCCCTCCCTTACAAGTGTGAAAATTTAAAATTCAAACTCAATTTTGGAATTTTATCCCGATTCAAACTCCAATCATAAATATGGTTCTGTATAACCTATCCGTGATTAAAATGTGTACAAAATAATCATGAAAACTATTCAATAGCTCGAAAAAAGTAATTTTGGAAAACCCTACAGGACCCTCCCTTACACGTGTGAAAATTTAAAATTCAAACTCAATTTTGGAATTTTTTCCCGATTCAAACTCCAATCATAAATATGGTTCAGTTTTCCCTATCCGTGATGAAAATGTCTACAAAATAAACATGAAAACTATTCAATAGCTCGAAAAAAGTAATTTTGAAAAAACCGACAGGACCCTTCCCTTACGAGTGTTAAAATTTAAAATTCAAACTCAATTTTGGAATTTTATCCCGATTCAAACTCGAATAATAAATATGGTTCTGTTTTCCCTATCCGAGATGAAAATGTCTACAAAATAAATATGAAAACTATTCAATAGCTCGAAAGAAGTAATTTTGAAAAAACCGACAGGACCCTTCCTTTACAAGTGTGAAAATTTAAAATTCAAACTCAATTTTGGAATTTTATCCCGATTCAAACTCCAATCATAAATATGGTTCTGTATAACCAATCCGTGATAAAAATGTGTACAAAATAAACATGAAAACTATTCAATAGCTCGAAAAAGGTAATTTTGGAGAACCCGACAGGACCCTCCCTTACACGTGTGAAAATTTAAAATTCAAACTCAATTTTGGAATTTTCTCCCGATTCAAACTCAAATCATAAATATGGTTCAGTTTTCCCTATCCGTGATGAAAATGTCTACAAAATAAACATGAAAACTATTCAATAGGTCGAAAAAAGTAATTTTGGAAAAACCAACGTGTGAAAATTTAAAATTCAAACTCACGTTTCGAATTTTTTTCCGATTCAAACTCGAATAATAAATATGGTTCTGTTTTCCCTATCCGTGATGAAAATGTCTACAAAATAAACATGAAAACTATTCAATAGCTCGAAAAAAGTAATTTTGAAAAAACCGACAGGACCCTCGCCTACAAGTGTGAAAATTTAAAATTCAAACTCAATTTTGGAATTTTCTCTCGATTCAAACTCAAATCATAAATATGGTTCAGTTTTCCCTATCCGTGATGAAAATGTGTACAAAATAAACATGAAAAGTATTCAATAGTTAAAAAAAAGTAATTTTGGAAAACCTGACAGGACCCTCCCTTACTCCTGTGAATATTTAAAATTCAAACTCAATTTTGGAATTTTCTCCCAATTCAAACTCGAATAATAAATATGGTTCTGTTTTCCCTATCCGTGATGAAAATGTGTACAAAATAAACATGAAGAATATTCAATAGCTCCAAAAAAGTAATTTTGTAAAAACCGACAGGACCCTCCCTTACAAGTGTGAAAATTTAAAATTCAAACTCACGTTTCGAATTTTCTTCCGATTCAAACTCGAATAATAAATATGGTTCTGTTTTCCCTATCTGTGATGAAAATGTCTACAAAATAAACATGAAAACTATTCAATAGCTCGTAAAAAGTAATTTTGGAAAAACCGACAGGACCCTCCCTTACACGTGTGAAAATTTAAAATTCAAATTCAATTTTGGAATTTTCTCCCGATTCAAACTCGAATAATAAATATGGTTCGGTTTTCCCTATCCGTGATGAAAATGTCTACAAAATAAATATGAAAACTATTCAATAGCTCGAAAAAAGTAATTTTGTAAAAACCGACAGGACCCTTCCCTTACAAGTGTGGAAATTTAAAATTCAAACTCAATTTTGGAATTTTTTCCCGATTCAAACTACAATCATAAATATGGTTCAGTTTTCCCTATCCGTGATGAAAATGTCTACAAAATAAACATGAAAACTATTCAATAGGTCGAAAAAAGTAATTTTGGAAAAACCAACGTGTGAAAATTTAAAATTCAAACTCAATTTTGCAATTTTCTCCCGATTCAGACTCCAATGATGAATATATTTCAATTTTCCCTATCCGTGATGAAAATGTCTACAAAATAAACATAAAAACTATTCAATAGCTCGAAAAAAGTAATTTTGAAAAAACCGACAGGACCCTTCCCTTACAAGTGTGAAAATTTAAAATTCAAACTCACGTTTGAACTTTTCTCCCGATTCAAACTCCAATCATAAATATGGTTCTGTATAACCTACCCGTGATGAAAATGTGTACAAACGAAACATGAAAACTATTCAATAGCTCGTAAAAAGTAATTTTGGAAAAACCGACAGGGCCCCCCTCCCTTACACGTGTGAAAATTTAAAATTCAAATTCAATTTTGGAATTTTCTCCCGATTCAAAGTCGAATAATAAATATGGTTCTGTTTTCCCTATCCGTGATGAAAATGTCTACAAAATAAACATGAAAACTATTCAATAGCTCGAAAGAAGTAATTTTGAAAAAACCGACAGGACCCTTCCTTTACAAGTGTGAAAATTTAAAATTCAAACTCAATTTTGGAATTTTATCCCGATTCAAACTCCAATCATAAATATGGTTCTGTATAACCAATCCGTGATAAAAATGTGTACAAAATAAACATGAAAACTATTCAATAGCTCGAAAAAGGTAATTTTGGAGAACCCGACAGGACCCTCCCTTACACGTGTGAAAATTTAAAATTCAAACTCAATTTTGGAATTTTCTCCCGATTCAAACTCAAATCATAAATATGGTTCAGTTTTCCCTATCCGTGATGAAAATGTCTACAAAATAAACATGAAAACTATTCAATAGGTCGAAAAAAGTAATTTTGGAAAAACCAACGTGTGAAAATTTAAAATTCAAACTCACGTTTCGAATTTTTTTCCGATTCAAACTCGAATAATAAATATGGTTCTGTTTTCCCTATCCGTGATGAAAATGTCTACAAAATAAACATGAAAACTATTCAATAGCTCGAAAAAAGTAATTTTGAAAAAACCGACAGGACCCTCGCCTACAAGTGTGAAAATTTAAAATTCAAACTCAATTTTGGAATTTTCTCTCGATTCAAACTCAAATCATAAATATGGTTCAGTTTTCCCTATCCGTGATGAAAATGTGTACAAAATAAACATGAAAAGTATTCAATAGTTAAAAAAAAGTAATTTTGGAAAACCTGACAGGACCCTCCCTTACTCCTGTGAATATTTAAAATTCAAACTCAATTTTGGAATTTTCTCCCAATTCAAACTCGAATAATAAATATGGTTCTGTTTTCCCTATCCGTGATGAAAATGTGTACAAAATAAACATGAAGAATATTCAATAGCTCCAAAAAAGTAATTTTGTAAAAACCGACAGGACCCTCCCTTACAAGTGTGAAAATTTAAAATTCAAACTCACGTTTCGAATTTTCTTCCGATTCAAACTCGAATAATAAATATGGTTCTGTTTTCCCTATCCGTGATGAAAATGTCTACAAAATAAACATGAAAACTATTCAATAGCTCGTAAAAAGTAATTTTGGAAAAACCGACAGGACCCTCCCTTACACGTGTGAAAATTTAAAATTCAAATTCAATTTTGGAATTTTCTCCCGATTCAAACTCGAATAATAAATATGGTTCGGTTTTCCCTATCCGTGATGAAAATGTCTACAAAATAAATATGAAAACTATTCAATAGCTCGAAAAAAGTAATTTTGTAAAAACCGACAGGACCCTTCCCTTACAAGTGTGGAAATTTAAAATTCAAACTCAATTTTGGAATTTTTTCCCGATTCAAACTACAATCATAAATATGGTTCAGTTTTCCCTATCCGTGATGAAAATGTCTACAAAATAAACATGAAAACTATTCAATAGGTCGAAAAAAGTAATTTTGGAAAAACCAACGTGTGAAAATTTAAAATTCAAACTCAATTTTGGAATTTTATCCCGATTCAAACTCGAATAATAAATATGGTTCTGTTTTCCCTATCCGAGATGAAAATGTCTACAAAATAAACATTAACAACTATTCAATAGTTAAAAAAAATTAATTTTGGAAAAACTGACAGGACCCTCCCTCCCTTACAAGTGTGAAAATTTAAAATTCAAACTCACGTTTGAACTTTTCTCCCGATTCAAACTCCAATCATAAATATGGTTCTGTATAACCTACCCGTGATGAAAATGTGTACAAACGAAACATGAAAACTATTCAATAGCTCGTAAAAAGTAATTTTGGAAAAACCGACAGGGCCCCCCTCCCTTACACGTGTGAAAATTTAAAATTCAAATTCAATTTTGGAATTTTCTCCCGATTCAAAGTCGAATAATAAATATGGTTCTGTTTTCCCTATCCGTGATGAAAATGTCTACAAAATAAACATGAAAACTATTCAATAGCTCGTAAAAAGTATATTTGGAAAAACCGACAGGACCCTTCCCTTACACGTGTGAAAATTTAAAATTCAAACTCAATTTTGGAATTTTCTACCGATTCAAACTCAAATCATAAATATGGTTCAGTTTTCCCTATCCATGATGAAAATGTCTACAAAATAAACATGAAAACTATTCAATAGGTCGAAAAAAGTAATTTTGAAAAAACAGAGAGGACCCTCCCTTACACGTGTGAAAATTTAAAATTCAAACTCAATTTTGGAATTTTCTCCCGATTCAAACTCCAATCATAAATATGGTTCAGTTTTCCCTATCCGTGATGAAAATGTCTACAAAATAAACATGAAAACTATTGAATAGCTCGAAAAAAGTAATTTTGAAAAAACCGACAGGACCCTTCCCTTACAAGTGTTAAAATTTAAAATTCAAACTCAATTTTGGAATTTTATCCCGATTCAAACTCGAATAATAAATATGGTTCTGTTTTCCCTATCCGAGATGAAAATGTCTACAAAATAAACATTAACAACTATTCAATAGTTAAAAAAAAATAATTTTGGAAAAACTGACAGGACCCTCCCTCCCTTACAAGTGTGAAAATTTAAAATTCAAACACAATTTTGGAATTTTCTCCCGATTCAAACTCCAATCATAAATATGGTTCTGTATAACCTATCCGTGATGAAAATGTGTACAAACGAAACATGAAAACTATTCAATAGCTCGTAAAAAGTAATTTTGGAAAAACCGACAGGACCCTTCCTTACACGTGTGAAAATTTAAAATTCAAACTCAATTTTGGAATTTTTTCCCGATTCAAACTCAAATCATAAATATGGTTCAGTTTTCCCTATCCGTGATGAAAATGTCTACAAAATAAACATGAAAACTATTCAATAGCTCGAAAAAAGTAATTTTGAAAAAACCGACAGGACCCCCCCCCCCTTACACGTGTGAAAATTTAAAAATCAAATTGAATTTTGTAATTTTCTCCCGATTCAAACTCCAATCATAAATATGGTTCTGTATAACCTATCCATGATGAAAATGCGTAAAAAATAAACATGAAAACTATTCAATAGCTCGAAAAAAGTAATTTTGGAAAACCCGACAGAACCGTCCCTTACACGTGTGAAAATTTAAAATTCAAACTCAATTTTGGAATTTTATCCCGATTCAAACTCGAATAATAAATATGGTTCTGTTTTCCCTATCCGAGATAAAAATGTCTACAAAATAAATATGAAAACTATTCAATAGCTCGAAAAAAGTAATTTTGAAAAAACCGACAGCACCCTTCCCTTACAAGTGTGAAAATTTAAAATTCAAACTCAATTTTGGAATTTTCTCCCGATTCATACTCCAATCATAAATATGGTTCTGTATAACCTATCCGTGATGAAAATGTGTACAAAATAAACATGAAAACTATTCAATAGCTCGAAAAAAGTAATTTTGGAAAAACCGACAGGACCCTCCCTTACTCGTGTGAATATTCACAATTCTAACTCAATTTTGGAATTTTCTCCCAATTCAAACTCGAATAATAAATATGGTTCTGTTTTCCCTATCCGTGATGAAAATGTGTACAAAATAAACATGAAGAATATTCAATAGCTCCAAAAAAGTAATTTTGTAAAAACCGACAGGACCCTCCCTTACAAGTGTGAAAATTTAAAATTCAAACTCACGTTTCGAATTTTCTTCCGATTCAAACTCGAATAATAAATATGGTTCTGTTTTCCCTATCCGTGATGAAAATGTCTACAAAATAAATATGAAAACTATTCAATAGCTCGAAAAAAGTAATTTTGAAAAAACCGACAGGACCCTTCCCTTACAAGTGTGGAAATTTAAAATTCAAACTCAATTTTGGAATTTTTTCCCGATTCAAACTACAATCATAAATATGGTTCAGTTTTCCCTATCCGTGATGAAAATGTCTACAAAATAAACATGAAAACTATTCAATAGCTCGAAAAAAGTAATTTTGAAAAAACCGACAGGACCCTTCCCTTACGAGTGTTAAAATTTAAAATTCAAACTCAATTTTGGAATTTTATCCCGATTCAAACTCGAATAATAAATATGGTTCAGTTTTCCCTATCCGTGATGAAAATGTCTACAAAATAAACATGAAAACTATTCAATAGGTCGAAAAAAGTAATTTTGGAAAAACCAACGTGTGAAAATTTAAAATTCAAACTCAATTTTGCAATTTTCTCCCGATTCAGACTCCAATGATGAATATATTTCAATTTTCCCTATCCGTGATGAAAATGTCTACAAAATAAACATAAAAACTATTCAATAGCTCGAAAAAAGTAATTTTGAAAAAACCGACAGGACCCTCCCTTACACGTGTGAAAATTTAAAATTCAAACTCAATTTTGGAATTTTCTCCCGATTCAAACTCCAATCATAAATATGGTTCAGTTTTCCCTATCCGTGATGAAAATGTCTACAAAATAAACATGAAAACTATTGAATAGCTCGAAAAAAGTAATTTTGAAAAAACCGACAGGACCCTTCCCTTACAAGTGTTAAAATTTAAAATTCAAACTCAATTTTGGAATTTTATCCCGATTCAAACTCGAATAATAAATATGGTTCTGTTTTCCCTATCCGAGATGAAAATGTCTACAAAATAAACATTAACAACTATTCAATAGTTAAAAAAAATTAATTTTGGAAAAACTGACAGGACCCTCCCTCCCTTACAAGTGTGAAAATTTAAAATTCAAACACAATTTTGGAATTTTCTCCCGATTCAAACTCCAATCATAAATATGGTTCTGTATAACCTATCCGTGATGAAAATGTGTACAAACGAAACATGAAAACTATTCAATAGCTCGTAAAAAGTAATTTTGGAAAAACCGACAGGACCCTTCCTTACACGTGTGAAAATTTAAAATTCAAACTCAATTTTGGAATTTTTTCCCGATTCAAACTCAAATCATAAATATGGTTCAGTTTTCCCTATCCGTGATGAAAATGTCTACAAAATAAACATGAAAACTATTCAATAGCTCGAAAAAAGTAATTTTGAAAAAACCGACAGGACCCCCCCCCCCCCTTACACGTGTGAAAATTTAAAAATCAAATTGAATTTTGTAATTTTCTCCCGATTCAAACTCCAATCATAAATATGGTTCTGTATAACCTATCCATGATGAAAATGCGTAAAAAATAAACATGAAAACTATTCAATAGCTCGAAAAAAGTAATTTTGGAAAACCCGACAGAACCGTCCCTTACACGTGTGAAAATTTAAAATTCAAACTCAATTTTGGAATTTTATCCCGATTCAAACTCGAATAATAAATATGGTTCTGTTTTCCCTATCCGTGATGAAAATGTGTACAAAATAAACATGAAAATTATTCAATAGCTCGAAAAAAGTAATTTTGGAAAAACCGACAGGACCCTCCCTTACTCGTGTGAATATTCACAATTCTAACTCAATTTTGGAATTTTCTCCCAATTCAAACTCGAATAATAAATATGGTTCTGTTTTCCCTATCCGTGATGAAAATGTGTACAAAATAAACATGAAGAATATTCAATAGCTCCAAAAAAGTAATTTTGTAAAAACCGACAGGACCCTCCCTTACAAGTGTGAAAATTTAAAATTCAAACTCACGTTTCGAATTTTCTTCCGATTCAAACTCGAATAATAAATATGGTTCTGTTTTCCCTATCCGTGATGAAAATGTCAACAAAATGAACATGAAAACTATTCAATAGCTCGAAAAAAGTAATTTTGAAAAAACCGACAGGACCCTCGTCTACAAGTGTGAAAATTTAAAATTCAAACTCAATTTTGGAATTTTCTCCCGATTCAAACTCAAATCATAAATATGGTTCTGTATAACCTATCCGTGATGAAAATGTCTACAAAATAAACATGAAAACTATTCAATAGCTCGTAAAAAGTAATTTTGGAAAAACCGACAGGACCCTCCCTTACACGTGTGAAAATTTAAAATTCAAATTCAATTTTGGAATTTTCTCCCGATTCAAACTCAAATCATAAATATGGTTCTGTATAACCTATCCGTGATTAAAATGTCTACAAAATAATCATGAAAACTATTCAATAGCTCGAAAAAAGTAATTTTGGAAAACCCTACAGGACCCTCCCTTACAAGTGTGAAAATTTAAAATTCAAACTCAATTTTGGAATTTTCTCCCGATTCAAACTCGAATAATAAATATGGTTCGGTTTTCCCTATCCGTGATGAAAATGTCTACAAATTAAATATGAAAACTATTCAATAGCTCGAAAAAAGTAATTTTGAAAAAACCGACAGGACCCTTCCCTTACAAGTGTGAAAATTTAAAATTCAAACTCAATTTTGGAATTTTTTCCCGATTCAAACTCCAATCATAAATATGGTTCAGTTTTCCCTATCCGTGATGAAAATGTCTACAAAATAAACATGAAAACTATTCAATAGCTCGAAAAAAGTAATTTTGAAAAAACCGACAGGACCCTTCCCTTACAAGTGTTAAAATTTAAAATTCAAACTCAATTTTGGAATTTTATCCCGATTCAAACTCGAATAATAAATATGGTTCTGTTTTCCCTATCCGAGATGAAAATGTCTACAAAATAAATATGAAAACTATTCAATAGCTCGAAAAAAGTAATTTTGAAAAAACCGACAGGACCCTTCCTTTACAAGTGTGAAAATTTAAAATTCAAACTCAATTTTGGAATTTTATCCCGATTCAAACTCCAATCATAAATATGGTTCTGTATAACCAATCCGTGATAAAAATGTGTACAAAATAAACATGAAAACTATTCAATAGCTCGAAAAAGGTAATTTTGGAGAACCCGACAGGACCCTCCCTTACACGTGTGAAAATTTAAAATTCAAACTCAATTTTGGAATTTTCTCCCGATTCAAACTCGAATAATAAATATGGTTCGGTTTTCCCTATCCGTGATGAAAATGTCTACAAAATAAATATGAAAACTATTCAATAGCTCGAAAAAAGTAATTTTGAAAAAACCGACAGGACCCTTCCCTTACAAGTGTGGAAATTTAAAATTCAAACTCAATTTTGGAATTTTTTCCCGATTCAAACTACAATCATAAATATGGTTCAGTTTTCCCTATCCGTGATGAAAATGTCTACAAAATAAACATGAAAACTATTCAATAGCTCGAAAAAAGTAATTTTGAAAAAACCGACAGGACCCTTCCCTTACGAGTGTTAAAATTTAAAATTCAAACTCAATTTTGGAATTTTATCCTGATTCAAACTCCAATCATAAATATGGTTCTGTATAACCAATCCGTGATAAAAATGTGTACAAAATAAACATGAAAACTATTCAATAGCTCGAAAAAAGCAATTTTGAAAAAACCGACAGGACCCTTCCCTTACGAGTGTTAAAATTTAAAATTCAAACTCAATTTTGGAATTTTATCCCGATTCAAACTCGAATAATAAATATGGTTCAGTTTTCCCTATCCGTGATGAAAATGTCTACAAAATAAACATGAAAACTATTCAATAGGTCGAAAAAAGTAATTTTGGAAAAACCAACGTGTGAAAATTTAAAATTCAAACTCAATTTTGCAATTTTCTCCCGATTCAGACTCCAATGATGAATATATTTCAATTTTCCCTATCCGTGATGAAAATGTCTACAAAATAAACATAAAAACTATTCAATAGCTCGAAAAAAGTAATTTTGAAAAAACCGACAGGACCCTTCCCTTACAAGTGTGAAAATTTAAAATTCAAACTCAATTTTGGAATTTTTTCCCGATTCAAACTCCAATCATAAATATGGTTCAGTTTTCCCTATCCGTGATGAAAATGTCTACAAAATAAACATGAAAACTATTCAATAGCTCGAAAAAAGTAATTTTGAAAAAACCGACAGGACCCTTCCCTTACAAGTGTTAAAATTTAAAATTCAAACTCAATTTTGGAATTTTATCCCGATTCAAACTCGAATAATAAATATGGTTCTGTTTTCCCTATCCGAGATGAAAATGTCTACAAAATAAATATGAAAACTATTCAATAGCTCGAAAAAAGTAATTTTGAAAAAACCGACAGGACCCTTCCTTTACAAGTGTGAAAATTTAAAATTCAAACTCAATTTTGGAATTTTATCCCGATTCAAACTCCAATCATAAATATGGTTCTGTATAACCAATCCGTGATAAAAATGTGTACAAAATAAACATGAAAACTATTCAATAGCTCGAAAAAGGTAATTTTGGAGAACCCGACAGGACCCTCCCTTACACGTGTGAAAATTTAAAATTCAAACTCAATTTTGGAATTTTCTCCCGATTCAAACTCGAATAATAAATATGGTTCGGTTTTCCCTATCCGTGATGAAAATGTCTACAAAATAAATATGAAAACTATTCAATAGCTCGAAAAAAGTAATTTTGAAAAAACCGACAGGACCCTTCCCTTACAAGTGTGGAAATTTAAAATTCAAACTCAATTTTGGAATTTTTTCCCGATTCAAACTACAATCATAAATATGGTTCAGTTTTCCCTATCCGTGATGAAAATGTCTACAAAATAAACATGAAAACTATTCAATAGCTCGAAAAAAGTAATTTTGAAAAAACCGACAGGACCCTTCCCTTACGAGTGTTAAAATTTAAAATTCAAACTCAATTTTGGAATTTTATCCCGATTCAAACTCGAATAATAAATATGGTTCTGTATAACCAATCCGTGATAAAAATGTGTACAAAATAAACATGAAAACTATTCAATAGCTCGAAAAAAGCAATTTTGAAAAAACCGACAGGACCCTTCCCTTACGAGTGTTAAAATTTAAAATTCAAACTCAATTTTGGAATTTTATCCCGATTCAAACTCGAATAATAAATATGGTTCAGTTTTCCCTATCCGTGATGAAAATGTCTACAAAATAAACATGAAAACTATTCAATAGGTCGAAAAAAGTAATTTTGGAAAAACCAACATGTGAAAATTTAAAATTCAAACTCAATTTTGCAATTTTCTCCCGATTCAGACTCCAATGATGAATATATTTCAATTTTCCCTATCCGTGATGAAAATGTCTACAAAATAAACATAAAAACTATTCAATAGCTCGAAAAAAGTAATTTTGAAAAAACCGACAGGACCCTTCCCTTACAAGTGTGAAAATTTAAAATTCAAACTCAATTTTGGAATTTTTTCCCGATTCAAACTCCAATCATAAATATGGTTCAGTTTTCCCTATCCGTGATGAAAATGTCTACAAAATAAACATGAAAACTATTCAATAGCTCGAAAAAAGTAATTTTGAAAAAACCGACAGGACCCTTCCCTTACAAGTGTTAAAATTTAAAATTCAAACTCAATTTTGGAATTTTCTCCCGATTCAAACTCAAATCATAAATATGGTTCAGTTTTCCCTATCCGTGATGAAAATGTCTACAAAATAAACATGAAAACTATTCAATAGCTCGAAAAAAGTAATTTTGAAAAAACCGACAGGACCCTTCCTTTACAAGTGTGAAAATTTAAAATTCAAACTCAATTTTGGAATTTTATCCTGATTCAAACTCCAATCATAAATATGGTTCTGTATAACCAATCCGTGATAAAAATGTGTACAAAATAAACATGAAAACTATTCAATAGCTCGAAAAAAGCAATTTTGAAAAAACCGACAGGACCCTTCCCTTACGAGTGTTAAAATTTAAAATTCAAACTCAATTTTGGAATTTTATCCCGATTCAAACTCGAATAATAAATATGGTTCAGTTTTCCCTATCCGTGATAAAAATGTGTACAAAATAAACATGAAAACTATTCAATAGCTCGAAAAAGGTAATTTTGGAGAACCCGACAGGACCCTCCCTTACACGTGTGAAAATTTAAAATTCAAACTCAATTTTGGAATTTTTTCCCGATTCAAACTACAATCATAAATATGGTTCAGTTTTCCCTATCCGTGATGAAAATGTCTACAAAATAAACATGAAAACTATTCAATAGCTCGAAAAAAGTAATTTTGAAAAAACCGACAGGACCCTTCCCTTACGAGTGTTAAAATTTAAAATTCAAACTCAATTTTGGAATTTTCTCCCGATTCAAACTCAAATCATAAATATGGTTCAGTTTTCCCTATCCGTGATGAAAATGTCTACAAAATAAACATGAAAACTATTCAATAGCTCGAAAAAAGTAATTTTGAAAAAACCGACAGGACCCTTCCTTTACAAGTGTGAAAATTTAAAATTCAAACTCAATTTTGGAATTTTATCCTGATTCAAACTCCAATCATAAATATGGTTCTGTATAACCAATCCGTGATAAAAATGTGTACAAAATAAACATGAAAACTATTCAATAGCTCGAAAAAAGCAATTTTGGAAAACCCGACAGGACCCTCCCTTACTCGTGTGAATATTCAAAATTCTAACTCAATTTTGGAATTTTCTCCCAATTCAAACTCGAATAATAAATATGGTTCTGTTTTCCCTATCCGTGATGAAAATGTGTACAAAATAAACATGAAGACTATTCAATAGCTCGTAAAAAGTAATTTTGGAGAACCCGACAGGACCCTCCCTTACACGTGTGAAAATTTAAAATTCAAACTCAATTTTGCAATTTTCTCCCGATTCAGACTCCAATGATGAATATATTTCAATTTTCCCTATCCGTGATGAAAATGTCTACAAAATAAACATAAAAACTATTCAATAGCTCGAAAAAAGTAATTTTGAAAAAACCGACAGGACCCTTCCCTTACAAGTGTGAAAATTTAAAATTCAAACTCACGTTTGAACTTTTCTCCCGATTCAAACTCCAATCATAAATATGGTTCTGTATAACCTACCCGTGATGAAAATGTGTACAAACGAAACATGAAAACTATTCAATAGCTCGTAAAAAGTAATTTTGGAAGAACCGACAGGGCCCCCCTCCCTTACACGTGTGAAAATTTAAAATTCAAATTCAATTTTGGAATTTTCTCCCGATTCAAAGTCGAATAATAAATATGGTTCTGTTTTCCCTATCCATGATGAAAATGTCTACAAAATAAACATGAAAACTATTCAATAGGTCGAAAAAAGTAATTTTGGAAAAACCGAGAGGACCCTCCCTTACACGTGTGAAAATTTAAAATTCAAACTCAATTTTGGAATTTTCTCCCGATTCAAACTCCAATCATAAATATGGTTCAGTTTTCCCTATCCGTGATGAAAATGTCTACAAAATAAACATGAAAACTATTGAATAGCTCGAAAAAAGTAATTTTGAAAAAACCGACAGGACCCTTCCCTTACAAGTATTAAAATTTAAAATTCAAACTCAATTTTGGAATTTTATCCCGATTCAAACTCGAATAATAAATATGGTTCTGTTTTCCCTATCCGAGATGAAAATGTCTACAAAATAAACATTAACAACTATTCAATAGTTAAAAAAAATTAATTTTGGAAAAACTGACAGGACCCTCCCTCCCTTACAAGTGTGAAAATTTAAAATTCAAACACAATTTTGGAATTTTCTCCCGATTCAAACTCCAATCATAAATATGGTTCTGTATAACCTATCCGTGATGAAAATGTGTACAAACGAAACATGAAAACTATTCAATAGCTCGTAAAAAGTAATTTTGGAAAAACCGACAGGACCCTCCCTTACACGTGTGAAAATTTAAAATTCAAACTCAATTTTGGAATTTTTTCCCGATTCAAACTCAAATCATAAATATGGTTCAGTTTTCCCTATCCGTGATGAAAATGTCTACAAAATAAACATGAAAACTATTCAATAGCTCGAAAAAAGTAATTTTGAAAAAACCGACAGGACCCTTCCCTTACAAGTGTGAAAATTTAAAATTCAAACTCAATTTTGGAATTTTATCCCGATCCACACTCCAATGATAAATATGGTTCAATTTTCCCCATCCGTGATGAAAATGTCTACAAAATAAACATGAAAACTATTCAATAGCTTGAAAAAAGTAATTTTGAAAAATCTGACAGGACCCCCCCCCCTTACACGTGTGAAAATTTAAAAATCAAATTGAATTTTGTAATTTTCTCCCGATTCAAACTCCAATCATAAATATGGTTCTGTATAACCTATCCATGATGAAAATGCGTAAAAAATAAACATGAAAACTATTCAATAGCTCGAAAAAAGTAATTTTGGAAAACCCGACAGAACCGTCCCTTACACGTGTGAAAATTCAAAATTCTAACTCAATTTTGGAATTTTCTCCCAATTCAAACTCGAATAATAAATATGGTTCTGTTTTCCCTATCCGTGATGAAAATGTGTACAAAATAAACATGAAGACTATTCAATAGCTCGTAAAAAGTAATTTTGGAGAACCCGACAGGACCCTCCCTTACACGTGTGAAAATTTAAAATTCAAACTCAATTTTGCAATTTTCTCCCGATTCAGACTCCAATGATGAATATATTTCAATTTTCCCTATCCGTGATGAAAATGTCTACAAAATAAACATAAAAACTATTCAATAGCTCGAAAAAAGTAATTTTGAAAAAACCGACAGGACCCTCCGTTACAAGTGTGAAAATTTAAAATTCAAACTCAATTTTGGAATTTTCTCCCGATTCAAACTCAAATCATAAATATGGTTCAGTTTTCCCTATCCGTGATGAAAATGTCTACAAAATAAACATGAAAACTATTCAATAGCTCGAAAAAAGTAATTTTGAAAAAATTGACAGGACCCTTCCCTTACAAGTGTGAAAATTTAAAATTCAAATTCAATTTTGGAATTTTCTCCCGATTCAAAGTCGAATAATAAATATGGTTCTGTTTTCCCTATCCATGATGAAAATGTCTACAAAATAAACATGAAAACTATTCAATAGGTCGAAAAAAGTAATTTTGGAAAAACCGAGAGGACCCTCCCTTACACGTGTGAAAATTTAAAATTCAAACTCAATTTTGGAATTTTCTCCCGATTCAAACTCCAATCATAAATATGGTTCAGTTTTCCCTATCCGTGATGAAAATGTCTACAAAATAAACATGAAAACTATTGAATAGCTCGAAAAAAGTAATTTTGAAAAAACCGACAGGACCCTTCCCTTACAAGTATTAAAATTTAAAATTCAAACTCAATTTTGGAATTTTATCCCGATTCAAACTCGAATAATAAATATGGTTCTGTTTTCCCTATCCGAGATGAAAATGTCTACAAAATAAACATTAACAACTATTCAATAGTTAAAAAAAATTAATTTTGGAAAAACTGACAGGACCCTCCCTCCCTTACAAGTGTGAAAATTTAAAATTCAAACACAATTTTGGAATTTTCTCCCGATTCAAACTCCAATCATAAATATGGTTCTGTATAACCTATCCGTGATGAAAATGTGTACAAACGAAACATGAAAACTATTCAATAGCTCGTAAAAAGTAATTTTGGAAAAACCGACAGGACCCTCCCTTACACGTGTGAAAATTTAAAATTCAAACTCAATTTTGGAATTTTTTCCTGATTCAAACTCAAATCATAAATATGGTTCTGTTTTCCCTATCCATGATGAAAATGTCTACAAAATAAACATGAAAACTATTCAATAGGTCGAAAAAAGTAATTTTGGAAAAACCGAGAGGACCCTCCCTTACACGTGTGAAAATTTAAAATTCAAACTCAATTTTGGAATTTTCTCCCGATTCAAACTCCAATCATAAATATGGTTCAATTTTCCCCATCCGTGATGAAAATGTCTACAAAATAAACATGAAAACTATTCAATAGCTTGAAAAAAGTAATTTTGAAAAATCTGACAGGACCCCCCCCCCCCTTACACGTGTGAAAATTTAAAAATCAAATTGAATTTTGTAATTTTCTCCCGATTCAAACTCCAATCATAAATATGGTTCTGTATAACCTATCCATGATGAAAATGCGTAAAAAATAAACATGAAAACTATTCAATAGCTCGAAAAAAGTAATTTTGGAAAACCCGACAGAACCGTCCCTTACACGTGTGAAAATTCAAAATTCTAACTCAATTTTGGAATTTTCTCCCAATTCAAACTCGAATAATAAATATGGTTCTGTTTTCCCTATCCGTGATGAAAATGTGTACAAAATAAACATGAAGACTATTCAATAGCTCGTAAAAAGTAATTTTGGAGAACCCGACAGGACCCTCCCTTACACGTGTGAAAATTTAAAATTCAAACTCAATTTTGCAATTTTCTCCCGATTCAGACTCCAATGATGAATATATTTCAATTTTCCCTATCCGTGATGAAAATGTCTACAAAATAAACATAAAAACTATTCAATAGCTCGAAAAAAGTAATTTTGAAAAAACCGACAGGACCCTTCCCTTACAAGTGTGAAAATTTAAAATTCAAACTCAATTTTGGAATTTTATCCCGATTCAAACTCCAATGATAAATATGGTTCAGTTTTCCCTATCCGTGATGAAAATATCTAGAAAATAAACATGAATACTATTCAATAGCTCGAAAAAAGTAATTTTGAAAAAACGGACAGGACCCCCCCCCCTACACGTGTGAAAATTTAAAAATCAAATTGAATTTTGTAATTTTCTCCCGATTCAAACTCGAATAATAAATATGGTTCTGTTTTCCCTATCCGTGATGAAAATGTCTACAAAATAAACATAAAAACTATTCAATAGCTCGAAAAAAGTAATTTTGAAAAAACCGACAGGACCCTTCCCTTACAAGTGTTAAAATTTAAATTTCAAACTCAATTTTGGAATTTTATCCCGATCCACACTCCAATGATAAATATGGTTCAATTTTCCCCATCCGTGATGAAAATGTCTACAAAATAAACATGAAAACTATTCAATAGCTTGAAAAAAGTAATTTTGAAAAATCTGACAGGACCCCCCCCCCCCTTACACGTGTGAAAATTTAAAAATCAAATTGAATTTTGTAATTTTCTCCCGATTCAAACTCCAATCATAAATATGGTTCTGTATAACCTATCCATGATGAAAATGCGTAAAAAATAAACATGAAAACTATTCAATAGCTCGAAAAAAGTAATTTTGGAAAACCCGACAGAACCGTCCCTTACACGTGTGAAAATTTAAAATTCAAACTCAATTTTGGAATTTTATCCCGATTCAAACTCCAATCATAAATATGGTTCTGTATAACCTATCTGTGATGAAAATGTGTACAAAATAAACATGAAAACTATTCAATAGCTCGAAAAAAGTAATTTTGGAAAACCGGACAGGACCCTTCCCTTACAAGTGTTAAAATTTAAAATTCAAACTCAATTTTGGAATTTTATCCCGATTCAAACTCGAATAATAAATATGATTCTGTTTTCCCTATCCGAGAAGAAAATGTCTACAAAATAAATATGAAAACTACTCAATACCTCGAAAAAAGTAATTTTGAAAAAACCGACAGGACCCTTCCTTTACACGTGTGAAAATTTAAAATTCAAACTCAATTTTGGAATTTTATCCCGATTCACACTCCAATGATAAATATGGTTCAATTTTCCCCATCCGTGATGAAAATGTCTACAAAATAAACAAAAAACTATTCAATAGCTTGAAAAAAGTAATTTTCAAAAAACCGACAGGACCCCCCCCCCCTTACACGTGTGAAAATTTAAAAATCAAATTGAATTTTGTAATTTTCTCCCGATTCAAACTCCAATCATAAATATGGTTCTGTATAACCTATCCGTGAAGAAAATGTGTACAAAATAAACATGAAAACTATTCAATAGCTCGAAAAAAGTAATTTTGAAAAAACCGACAGGACCCCCCTTCCTTACACGTGTGAAAATTTAAAAATCAAATTGAATTTTGTAATTTTCTCCCGATTCAAACTCCAATCATAATTATGGTTATTATAACCTATCCGTGATGAAAATGTGTACAAATGAAACATTAAAACTATTCAATAGCTCGTAAAACGTAATTTTGGAAAAACCGACAGGACCCTCCCTTACACGTGTGAAAAATTTAAAATTCAAACTCAATTTTGGAATTTTCTCCCGATTCAAACTCGAATAATAAATATGGTTCTGTTTTACCTATCCGTGATGAAAATGTCTACAAAATAAACATGAAAACTATTCAATAGGTCGAAAAAAGTAATTTTGAAAAAACCGACAGGACCCTCCCTTACACGTGTGAAAATTTAAAATTCAAACTCAATTTTGGAATTTTCTCCCGATTCAAACTCAAATCATAAATATGGTTCAGTTTTCCCTATCCGTGATGAAAATGTCTACAAAATAAACATGAAAACTATTCAATAGCTCGTAAAAAGTAATTTTGGAAAAACCGACAGGACCCTCCCTTACACGTGTGAAAATTTAAAATTCAAATTCAATTTTGCAATTTTCTCCCGATTCAGACTCCAATGATGAATATATTTCAATTTTCCCTATCCGTGATGAAAATGTCTACAAAATAAACATAAAAACTATTCAATAGCTCGAAAAAAGTAATTTTGAAAAAACCGACAGGACCCTTCCCTTACAAGTGTGAAAATTTAAAATTCAAACTCAATTTTGGAATTTTATCCCGATTCAAACTCCAATGATAAATATGGTTCAGTTTTCCCTATCCGTGATGAAAATATCTAGAAAATAAACATGAATACTATTCAATAGCTCGAAAAAAGTAATTTTGAAAAAACGGACAGGACCCCCCCCCCTACACGTGTGAAAATTTAAAAATCAAATTGAATTTTGTAATTTTCTCCCGATTCAAACTCGAATAATAAATATGGTTCTGTTTTCCCTATCCGTGATGAAAATGTCTACAAAATAAACATGAAAACTATTCAATAGCTCGTAAAAAGTAATTTTGGAAAAACCGACAGAGCCCTCCCTTACACGTGTGAAAATTTAAAATTCAAACTCAATTTTGGAATTTTCTCCCGATTCAAACTCGAATAATAAATATGGTTCTGTTTTCCCTATCCGTGATGAAAATGTCTACAAAATAAATATGAAAACTATTCAATAGCTCGAAAAAAGTAATTTTGAAAAAACCGACAGGACCCTTTCCTTACCAGTGTGAAAATTTAAAATTCAAACTCAATTTTGGATTTTTCTCCCGATTCAAACTCCAATCATAAATATGGTTCAGTTTTCCCTATCCGTGATGAAAATGTCTACAAAATAAACATAAAAACTATTCAATAGCTCGAAAAAAGTAATTTTGAAAAAACCGACAGGACCCTTCCCTTACAAGTGTTAAAATTTAAATTTCAAACTCAATTTTGGAATTTTATCCCGATCCACACTCCAATGATAAATATGGTTCAATTTTCCCCATCCGTGATGAAAATGTCTACAAAATAAACATGAAAACTATTCAATAGCTTGAAAAAAGTAATTTTGAAAAATCTGACAGGACCCCCCCCCCTTACACGTGTGAAAATTTAAAAATCAAATTGAATTTTGTAATTTTCTCCCGATTCAAACTCCAATCATAAATATGGTTCTGTATAACCTATCCATGATGAAAATGCGTAAAAAATAAACATGAAAACTATTCAATAGCTCGAAAAAAGTAATTTTGGAAAACCCGACAGAACCGTCCCTTACACGTGTGAAAATTTAAAATTCAAACTCAATTTTGGAATTTTATCCCGATTCAAACTCCAATCATAAATATGGTTCTGTATAACCTATCTGTGATGAAAATGTGTACAAAATAAACATGAAAACTATTCAATAGCTCGAAAAAAGTAATTTTGGAAAACCGGACAGGACCCTCTCTTACTCGTGTGAATATTTAAAATTCTAACTCAATTTTGGAATTTTCTCCCAATTCAAACTCGAATAATAAATATGGTCCTGTTTTCCCTTTCCGTGATGAAAATGTCTACAAAATAAACATGAAAACTATTCAATAGCTCGTAAAAAGTAATTTTGGAAAAACCGACAGAACCCTTCCCTTACACGTGTGAAAATTTAAAATTCAAACTCAATTTTGGAATTTTCTCCCGATTCAAACTCCAATCATAAATATGGTTCAGTTTTCCCTATCCGTGATGAAAATGTCTACAAAATAAACATGAAAACTATTCAATAGCTCGAAAAAAGTAATTTTGAAAAATCCGACAGGACCCTTCCCTTACAAGTGTTAAAATTTAAAATTCAAACTCAATTTTGGAATTTTATCCCGATTCAAACTCGAATAATAAATATGATTCTGTTTTCCCTATCCGAGAAGAAAATGTCTACAAAATAAATATGAAAACTACTCAATACCTCGAAAAAAGTAATTTTGAAAAAACCGACAGGACCCTTCCTTTACACGTGTGAAAATTTAAAATTCAAACTCAATTTTGGAATTTTATCCCGATTCACACTCCAATGATAAATATGGTTCAATTTTCCCCATCCGTGATGAAAATGTCTACAAAATAAACAAAAAACTATTCAATAGCTTGAAAAAAGTAATTTTCAAAAAACCGACAGGACCCCCCCCCCCCTTACACGTGTGAAAATTTAAAAATCAAATTGAATTTTGTAATTTTCTCCCGATTCAAACTCCAATCATAAATATGGTTCTGTATAACCTATCCGTGAAGAAAATGTGTACAAAATAAACATGAAAACTATTCAATAGCTCGAAAAAAGTAATTTTGAAAAAACCGACAGGACCCCCCTTCCTTACACGTGTGAAAATTTAAAAATCAAATTGAATTTTGTAATTTTCTCCCGATTCAAACTCCAATCATAATTATGGTTATTATAACCTATCCGTGATGAAAATGTGTACAAATGAAACATTAAAACTATTCAATAGCTCGTAAAACGTAATTTTGGAAAAACCGACAGGACCCTCCCTTACACGTGTGAAAATTTAAAATTCAAACTCAATTTTGGAATTTTCTCCCGATTCAAACTCGAATAATAAATATGGTTCTGTTTTCCCTATCCGTGATGAAAATGTCTACAAAATAAACATGAAAACTATTCAATAGGTCGAAAAAAGTAATTTTGAAAAAACCGACAGGACCCTCCCTTACACGTGTGAAAATTTAAAATTCAAACTCAATTTTGGAATTTTCTCCCGATTCAAACTCAAATCATAAATATGGTTCAGTTTTCCCTATCCGTGATGAAAATGTCTACAAAATAAACATGAAAACTATTCAATAGGTCGAAAAAAGTAATTTTGAAAAAACCGACAGGACCCTCCCTTACACGTGTGAAAATTTAAAATTCAAACTCAATTTTGGAATTTTATCCCGATTCACACTCCAATGATAAATATGGTTCAATTTTCCCCATCCGTGATGAAAATGTCTACAAAATAAACATGAAAACTATTCAATAGCTTGAAAAAAGTAATTTTGAAAAATCTGACAGGACCCCCCCCCCTTACACGTGTGAAAATTTAAAAATCAAATTGAATTTTGTAATTTTCTCCCGATTCAAACTCAAATCATAAATATGGTTCAGTTTTCCCTATCCGTGATGAAAATGTCTACAAAATAAACATGAAAACTATTCAATAGGTCAAAAAAAGTAATTTTGGAAAAACCGACAGGACCCTCCCTTACACGTGTGAAAATTTAAAATTCAAACTCAATTTTGGAATTTTATCCCGATTCAAACTCCAATCATAAATATGGTTCTGTATAACCTATCTGTGATGAAAATGTGTACAAATGAAACATTAAAACTATTCAATAGCTCGTAAAACGTAATTTTGGAAAAACCGACAGGACCCTCCCTTACACGTGTGAAAATTTAAAATTCAAACTCAATTTTGGAATTTTCTCCCGATTCAAACTCGAATAATAAATATGGTTCCGTTTTCCCTATCCGTGATGAAAATGTCTACAAAATAAACATGAAAACTATTCAATAGGTCGAAAAAAGTAATTTTGGAAAAACCGACAGGACCCTCCCTTACACGTGTGAAAATTTAAAATTCAAACTCAATTTTGGAATTTTCTCCCGATTCAAACTCAAATCATAAATATGGTTCAGTTTTCCCTATCCGTGATGAAAATGTCTACAAAATAAACATGAAAACTATTCAATAGCTCGAAAAAAGTAATTTTGAAAAAATTGACAGGACCCTTCCCTTACAAGTGTGAAAATTTAAAATTCAAACTCAATTTTGGAATTTTATCCCGATTCACACTCCAATGATAAATATGGTTCAATTTTCCCCATCCGTGATGAAAATGTCTACAAAATAAACATGAAAACTATTCAATAGCTTGAAAAAAGTAATTTTGAAAAATCTGACAGGACCCCCCCCCCCTTACACGTGTGAATATTTAAAAATCAATTTGAATTTTGGAATTTTCTCCCGATTCAAACTCAAATCATAAATATGGTTCAGTTTTCCCTATCCGTGATGAAAATGTCTACAAAATAAACATGAAAACCATTCAATAGGTCGAAAAAAGTAATTTTGGAAAAACCAACGTGTGAAAATTTAAAATTCAAACTCAATTTTGGAAATTTCTCCCGATTCAAACTCCAATGATGAATATGGTTCAATTTTCCCCATCCGTGATGAAAATGTCTACAAAATAAACATGAAAACTATTCAATAGCTTGAAAAAAGTAATTTTCAAAAAACCGACAGGACCCCCACCCCCTTACACGTGTGAAAATTTAAAAATCAAATTGAATTTTGTAATTTTCTCCTGATTCAAACTCCAATCATAAATATGGTTCTGTATAACCTATCCGTGATGAAAATGTGTACAAAATAAACATGAAAAGTATTCAATAGTTAAAAAAAAGTAATTTTGGAAAACCTGACAGGACCCTCCCTTACTCCTGTGAATATTTAAAATTCAAACTCAATTTTGGAATTTTCGCCCGATTCAAACTCAAATCATAAATATGGTTCAGTTTTCCCTATCCGTGATGAAAATGTCTACAAAATAAACATTAAAACTATTCAATAGTTAAAAAAAAGTAATTTTGGAAAACCCGACAGGACCCTCCCTTACTCGTGTGAATATTTAAAATTCTAACTCAATTTTGGAATTTTCTCCCAATTCAAACTCGAATAATAAATATGGTTCTGTTTTCCCTATCCGTGATGAAAATGTGTACAAAATAAACATGAAGAATATTCAATAGCTCCAAAAAAGTAATTTTGTAAAAACCGACAGGAACCTCCCTTACAAGTGTGAAAATTTAAAATTCAAACTCACGTTTCGAATTTTCTTCCGATTCAAACTCGAATAATAAATATGGTTCTGTTTTCCCTATCCGTGATGAAAATGTCTACAAAATAAACATGAAACTATTCAATAGCTCGAAAAAAGTAATTTTGAAAAAACCGACAGGACCCTTCCCTTACAAGTTTTAAAATTTAAAATTCAAACTCAATTATGGAATTTTATCCCAATTCAAACTCGAATAATAAATATGGTTCTGTTTTCCCTATCCGAGATGAAAATGTCTACAAAATAAATATGAAAACTATTCAATAGCTCGAAAAAAGTAATTTTCAATAAACCGACAGGACCCTTCTCTTACAAGTGTGAAAATTTAAAATTCAAACTCAATTTTGGAATTTTATCCCGATTCAAACTCAAATCATAAATATGGTTCGGTTTTCCCTATCCGTGATGAAAATGTCTACAAAATAAACATTAAAACTATTCAAGAGTTAAAAAAAAGTAATTTTGGAAAACCCGACAGGACCCTCCCTTACTCGTGTGAATATTTAAAATTCTAACTCAATTTTGGAATTTTCTCCCAATTCAAACTCGAATAATAAATATGGTTCTGTTTTCCCTATCCGTGATGAAAATGTCTACAAAATAAACATGAAAACTATTCAATAGGTCAAAAAAAGTAATTTTGGAAAAACTGACAGGACCCCTGCCTTACACGTGTGAAAATTTAAAATTCAAACTCAATTTTGGAATTTTATCCCGATTCAAACTCCAATCATAAATATGGTTCTGTATAACCTATCTGTGATGAAAATGTGTACAAATGAAACATTAAAACTATTCAATAGCTCGTAAAACGTAATTTTGGAAAAACCGACAGGACCCTCCGTTACAAGTGTGAAAATTTAAAATTCAAACTCAATTTTGGAATTTTCTCCCGATTCAAACTCAAATCATAAATATGGTTCAGTTTTCCCTATCCGTGATGAAAATGTCTACAAAATAAACATGAAAACTATTCAATAGCTCGAAAAAAGTAATTTTGAAAAAATTGACAGGACCCTTCCCTTACAAGTGTGAAAATTTAAAATTCAAACTCAATTTTGGAATTTTATCCCGATTCACACTCCAATGATAAATATGGTTCAATTTTCCCCATCCGTGATGAAAATGTCTACAAAATAAACATGAAAACTATTCAATAGCTTGAAAAAAGTAATTTTGAAAAATCTGACAGGACCCCCCCCCTTACACGTGTGAAAATTTAAAAATCAAATTGAATTTTGTAATTTTCTCCCGATTCAAACTCAAATCATAAATATGGTTCAGTTTTCCCTATCCGTGATGAAAATGTCTACAAAATAAACATGAAAACTATTCAATAGGTCAAAAAAAGTAATTTTGGAAAAACCGACAGGACCCTCCCTTACACGTGTGAAAATTTAAAATTCAAACTCAATTTTGGAAATTTCTCCCGATTCAAACTCCAATGATGAATATGGTTCAATTTTCCCCATCCGTGATGAAAATGTCTACAAAATAAACATGAAAACTATTCAATAGCTTGAAAAAAGTAATTTTCAAAAAACCGACAGGACCCCCACCCCCTTACACGTGTGAAAATTTAAAAATCAAATTGGATTTTGTAATTTTCTCCCGATTCAAACTCCAATCATAAATATGGTTCTGTATAACCTATCCGTGATGAAAATGTGTACAAAATAAACATGAAAACTATTCAATAGCTCGAAAAAGGTAATTTTGGAAAACCCGACAGGACCCTCCCTTACACGTGTGAAAATTTAAAATTCAAACTCAATTTTGGAATTTTCTCCCGATTCAAACTCGAATAATAAATATGGTTCTGTTTTCGCTATCCGTGATGAAAATGTCTACAAAATAAACATGAAAACTTTTCAATAGGTCGAAAAAAGTAATTTTGGAAAAACCAACGTGTGAAAATTTAAAATTCAAACTCAATTTTGGAAATTTCTCCCGATTCAAACTCGAATAATAAATATGGTTCTGTTTTCCCTATCCGTGATGAAAATGTGTACAAAATAAACATGAAGAATATTCAATAGCTCCAAAAAAGTAATTTTGTAAAAACCGATAGGAACCTCCCTTACAAGTGTGAAAATTTAAAATTCAAACTCACGTTTCGAATTTTCTTCCGATTCAAACTCGAATAATAAATATGGTTCTGTTTTCCCTATCCGTGATGAAAATGTCTACAAAATAAACATGAAACTATTCAATAGCTCGAAAAAAGTAATTTTGAAAAAACCGACAGGACCCTTCCCTTACAAGTGTTAAAATTTAAAATTCAAACTCAATTATGGAATTTTATCCCAATTCAAACTCGAATAATAAATATGGTTCTGTTTTCCCTATCCGAGATGAAAATGTCTACAAAATAAATATGAAAACTATTCAATAGCTCGAAAAAAGTAATTTTCAATAAACCGACAGGACCCTTCTCTTACAAGTGTGAAAATTTAAAATTCAAACTCAATTTTGGAATTTTATCCCGATTCAAACTCAAATCATAAATATGGTTCGGTTTTCCCTATCCGTGATGAAAATGTCTACAAAATAAACATTAAAACTATTCAAGAGTTAAAAAAAAGTAATTTTGGAAAACCCGACAGGACCCTCCCTTACTCGTGTGAATATTTAAAATTCTAACTCAATTTTGGAATTTTCTCCCAATTCAAACTCGAATAATAAATATGGTTCTGTTTTCCCTATCCGTGATGAAAATGTCTACAAAATAAACATGAAAACTATTCAATAGGTCAAAAAAAGTAATTTTGGAAAAACTGACAGGACCCCTGCCTTACACGTGTGAAAATTTAAAATTCAAACTCAATTTTGGAATTTTATCCCGATTCAAACTCCAATCATAAATATGGTTCTGTATAACCTATCTGTGATGAAAATGTGTACAAATGAAACATTAAAACTATTCAATAGCTCGTAAAACGTAATTTTGGAAAAACCGACAGGACCCTCCGTTACAAGTGTGAAAATTTAAAATTCAAACTCAATTTTGGAATTTTCTCCCGATTCAAACTCAAATCATAAATATGGTTCAGTTTTCCCTATCCGTGATGAAAATGTCTACAAAATAAACATGAAAACTATTCAATAGCTCGAAAAAAGTAATTTTGAAAAAATTGACAGGACCCTTCCCTTACAAGTGTGAAAATTTAAAATTCAAACTCAATTTTGGAATTTTATCCCGATTCAAACTCAAATCATAAATATGGTTCGGTTTTCCCTATCCGTGATGAAAATGTCTACAAAATAAACATGAAAACTATTCAATAGCTCAAAAAAAGTAATTTTGGAAAAACTGACAGGACCCTCCCTTACAAGTGTGAAAATATAAAATTCAAACTCAATTTTGGAATTTTATCCCGATTAAAACACCAATGATAAATATGGTTCAGTTTTCCCTATCCGTAATGAAAATATCTAGAAAATAAACATGAATACTATTCAATAGCTCGAAAAAAGTAATTTTGAAAAAACTGACAGGACCCCCCCCCCCCACCCTTACACGTTTTAAAATTTAAAAATCAAATTGAATTTTGTAATTTTCTCCCGATTCAAACTCCAATCATAAATATGGTTCTGTACAACCTATCCGTGATGAAAATGTGTACAAAATAAACATGAAAACTATTGAATAGCTCGAAAAAAGTAATTTTGAAAAAACCGACAGGACCCCCCCCCCTTACACGTGTGAAAATTTAAAAATCAAATTGAATTTTGTAATTTTCTCCCGATTCAAACTCCAATCATAAATATGGTTCTGTATAACCTATCCGTGATGAAAATGTGTACAAAATAAACATGAAAACTATTCAATAGCTCGAAAAAAGTAATTTTGAAAAAACCGACAGGACCCCCCCCCTTACACGTGTGAAAATTTAAAAATCAAATTGAATTTTGTAATTTTCACCCGATTCAAACTCCAATCATAAATATGGTTCTGTATAACCTATCCGTGATGAAAATGTGTACAAAATAAACATGAAAACTATTCAATAGCTCGAAAAAAGTAATTTTGGAAAACCCGACAGGACCCTCCCTAACACGTGTGAAAATTTAAAATTCAAACTCAATTTTGGAATTTTATCTCGATTCAAACTCCAATGATAAATATGGTTCAGTTTTCTCTATCCGTAATGAAAATGTCTACAAAATAAACATGAAAACTATTCAATGGATGGAAATAAGTAATTTTTGAAAAACCAACAGGACCGTCCCTTACACGTGTGAAAATTTAAAATTCAAACTCAATTTTGGAATTTTCTCCCGATTCAAACTCGAATCATAAATATGGTTCTGTTTTCCCTATCCGTGATGAAAATGTCTACAAAATAAACATGAAAACTATTCAATAGGTCGAAAAAAGTAATTTTGGAAAAACCGAGAGGACCCTCTCTTACACGTGTGAAAATTTAAAATTCAAACACAATTTTGGAATTTTCTCCCGATTCAAACTCGAATCATAAATATGGTTTAGTTTTTCCTATCCGTGATGAAATGTCTACAAAATAAGCATGAAAACTACTGAATACCTGGGAATAAGTAATTTTGGAAAAACCGACAGGACCCTCCCCTTACACGTGTGAAAATTTAAAATTCAAACTCAATTTTGGAATTTTCTCCCGATTCAAACTCGAATAATAAATATGGTTCTGTTTTCCCTATCCGTGATGAAAATTTCTACAAAATAAACATTAAAACTATTCAATAGCTCAAAAAAAGTAATTTTGGAAAAACTGACAGGACCCTCCCTTACACGTGTGAAAATTTAAAATTCAAACTCAATTTTGGAATTTTATCTCGATTCAAACTCCAATGACAAATATGGTTCAGTTTTCCCTATCCGTAGGGAAAATATGTAGAAAATAAACATGAATACTATTCAATAGCTCGAAAAAAGTAATTTCGAAAAAACTGACAGGACCCGCTTTCCCCTTACACGTGTGAAAATTTAAAAATCAAATTGAATTTTGTAATTTTCTCCCGATTCAAACTCCAATCATAAATATGGTTTAGTTTTCCCTATCCGTGATGAAAATGTCTACAAAATAAACATGGAAACTACTGAATAGCTGGGAATAAGTAATTTTGGAAAAACCGACAGTACTCCCTTATATGTGTGAAAATTTAAATTCAAACTCAATTTTGGAATTTTCTGCCGATTCAAACTCGAATCATAAATATGGTTCTGTTTTCCCTATCCGTGATGAAAATGTCTACAAAAAAAACATGAAAACTACTGAATACCTGGGAATAAGTAATTTTGGAAAAACCGACAGTACTCCCTTACAAGTGTGAAAATTTAAAATTCAAACTCACGTTTCGAATTTTCTCTCGATTCAAACTCGAATAATAAATATGGTTCTGTTTTCCCTATCCGTAATGAAAATATCTAGAAAATAAAAATGAATACTATTGAATAGCTCGAAAAAAGTAATTTTGAAAAAACTGACAGGACCCCCCCCCCCCTTACACGTGTGAAAATTTAAAATTCAAATTGAATTTTGTAATTTTCTCCTGATTCAAACTCCAATCATAAATATGGTTTAGTTTTCCCTATCCGTGATGAAAATGTCTACAAAATAAACATTAAAACTATTCAATAGGTCGAAAAAAGTAATTTTGGAAAAACCGACAGGACCCTCCCTTACACGTGTGAAAATTTAAAATTCAAACTCACGTTTCGAATTTTCTCCCGATTCAAACTCGAACAATAAATATGGTTCTGTTTTCCCTATACGTGATGAAAATGTCTACAAAATAAACATGAAAACTATTCAATAGCTCGAAAAAAGTAATTTTGAAAAAACCGACAGGACCCTTCCCTTACAAGTGTTAAAATTTAAAATTCAAACTCAATTTTGGAATTTTATCCCAATTCAAACTCGAATAATAAATATGGTTCTGTTTTCCCTATCCGAGATGAAAATGTCTACAAAATAAATATGAAAACTATTCAATAGCTCGAAAAAAGTAATTTTCAAAAAACCGACAGGACCCTTCTCTTACAAGTGTGAAAATTTAAAATTCAAACTCAATTTTGGAATTTTATCCCGATTCAAACTCAAATCATAAATATGGTTCGGTTTTCCCTATCCGTGATGAAAATGTCTACAAAATAAATATGAAAACTATTCAATAGCTCGAAAAAAGTAATTTTCAAAAAACCGACAGGACCCTTCTCTTACAAGTGTGAAAATTTAAAATTCAAACTCAATTTTGGAATTTTCTCCCGATTCAAACTCCAATCATAAATATGGTTTAGTTTTCCCTATCCGTGATGAAAATGTCTACAAAATAAATATTAAAAGTATTCAATAGCTCCAAAAAAGTAATTTTGTAAAAACCGACAGGACCCTCCCTCCCTTACAAGTGTGAAAATTTAAAATTCAAACTCAATTTTAAAATTTTATCCCGATTCAAACTCGAATAATAAATATGGTTCTGTTTTCCCTATACATGATGAAAATGTCTACAAAATAAACATGAAAACTATTCAATAGCTCGAAAAAAGTAATTTTGAAAAAACCGACAGGACCCTTCCCTTACAAGTGTTAAAATTCAAACTCAATTTTGGAATTTTATCCCAATTCAAACTCGAATAATAAATATGGTTCTGTTTTCCCTATCCGTGATGAAAATGTGTACAAAATAAACATGAAGACTATTCAATAGCTCCAAAAAAGTAATTTTGGAAAAACCGACAGGACCCTCCCTTACACGTGTGAAAATTTAAAATTCAAACTCGATTTTGCAATTTTCTCCCGATTCAGACTCCAATGATGAATATATTTCAATTTTCCCTATCCGTGATGAAAATGTCTACAAAATAAACATGAAAACTATTCAATAGCTCGAAAAAAGTAATTTTGAAAAAACCGACAGTACCCTTCCCTTACAAGTTTGAAAATTTAAAATTCAAACTCAATTTTGCAATTTTCTCCCGATTCAGACTCCAATGATGAATATATTTCAATTTTCCCTATCCGTGATGAAAATGTCTACAAAATAAACATGAAAACTATTCAATAGCTCGAAAAAAGTAATTTTGAAAAAACCGACAGGACCCTTCCCTTACAAGTGTGAAAATTTAAAATTCAAACTCAATTTTGGAATTTTCTCCCGATTCAAACTCAAATCATAAATATGGTTCAGTTTTCCCTATCCGTGATGAAAATGTCTACAAAATAAACATGAAAACTATTCAATAGGTCGAAAAAAGTAATTTTGGAAAAACTGACAGGACCCCCCCCCACCCTTACACGTTTTAAAATTTAAAAATCAAATTGAATTTTGTAATTTTCTCCCGATTCAAACTCCAATCATAAATATGGTACTGTATAACCTATCCGTGATGAAAATGTGTACAAAATAAACATGAAAACTATTCAATAGCTCGAAAAAGGTAATTTTGGAAAACCCGACAGGACCCTCCCTAACACGTGTGAAAATTTAAAATTCAAACTCAATTTTGGAATTTTATCTCGATTCAAACTCCAATGATAAATATGGTTCAGTTTTCCCTATCCGTAATGAAAATGTCTAGAAAATAAACATGAAAACTATTCAATAGCTGGAAATAAGTAATTTTGAAAAAACCGACCGGACCCTCTCTTACACGTGTGAAAATTTAAAATTCAAACTCAATTTTGGAATTTTCTCCTGATTCAAACTCGAATAATAAATATGGTTCGGTTTTCCCTATCTGTGATGAAAATGTCTACAAAATAAACATGAAAACTATTTTATAGCTCGAAAAAAGTAATTTTGGAAAAACCGACAGGACCCTCCCCTTACACATGTGAAAATTTAAAATTCAAACTCAATTTTGGAATTTTCTCCCCATTCAAACTCGAATAATAAATATGGTTCTGTATAACCTATCCGTGATGAAAATGTGTACAAAATAAACATGAAAACTATTCAATAGCTCGAAAAAAGTAATTTTGGAAAAAACCGACAGGACCCCCTTCCCCCTTACACGTGTGAAAATTTAAAAATCAAATTGAATTTTGTAATTTTCTCCCGATTCAAACTCCAATCATAAATATGGTTCTGTACAACCTATCCGTGATGAAAATGTCTACAAAAAAAACATGAAAACTACTGAATACCTGGGAATAAGTAATTTTGGAAAAACCGACAGTACTCCCTTACACGTGTGAAAATTTAAAATTCAAACTCACGTTTCGAATTTTCTCCCGATTCAAACTCGAACAATAAATATGGTTCTGTTTTCCCTATACGTGATGAAAATGTCTACAAAATAAACATGAAAACTATTCAATGGATGGAAATAAGTAATTTTTGAAAAACCAACAGGACCGTCCCTTACACGTGTGAAAATTTAAAATTCAAACTCAATTTTGGAATTTTCTCCCGATTCAAACTCGAATCATAAATATGGTTCTGTTTTCCCTATCCGTGATGAAAATGTCTACAAAATAAACATGAAAACTATTCAATAGGTCGAAAAAAGTAATTTTGGAAAAACCGAGAGGACCCTCCCTTACACGTGTGAAAATTTAAAATTCAAACTCAATTTTGGAATTTTCTCCCGATTCAAACTCCAATGATAAATATGGTTCTGTATAACCTATCCGTGATGAAAATGTGTACAAAATAATCATGAAAACTATTCAATAGCTCGAAAAAAAGTAATTTTGGAAAAACCGACAGGACCCCCCCCCCCCTTACACGTGTGAAAATTTAAAATTCAAATTGAATTTTGTAATTTTCTCCCGATTCAAACTCGAATCATAAATATGGTTTAGTTTTTCCTATCCGTGATGAAATGTCTACAAAATAAGCATGAAAACTACTGAATACCTGGGAATAAGTAATTTTGGAAAAACCGACAGGACCCTCCCCTTACACGTGTGAAAATTTAAAATTCAAACTCACGTTTCGAATTTTCTCCCGATTCAAACTTGAACAATAAATATGGTTCTGTTTTCCCTATACGTGATGAAAATGTGTACAAAATAAACATGAAAACTATTCAATAGCTCGAAAAAAGTAATTTTGGAAAAACCGACAGGACCCTCTGTTACACGTGTGAAAATTTAAAATTCAAACTCAATTTTGGAATTTTCTCCCGATTCAAACTCGAATAATAAATATGGTTCTGTTTTCCATATCCGTGATGAAAATGTCTACAAAATAAACATGAAAACTATTGAATAGCTGGAAATAAGTAATTTTGGAAAAACCGACAGGACCCTCTCTTACACGTGTGAAAATTTAAAATTCAAACACAATTTTGGAATTTTCTCCCGATTCAAACTCGAATCATAAATATGGTTTAGTTTTTCCTATCCGTGATGAAATGTCTACAAAATAAGCATGAAAACTACTGAATACCTGGGAATAAGTAATTTTGGAAAAACCGACAGGACCCCCCCCCCTTACACGTGTGAAAATTTAAAATTCAAATTGAATTTTGTAATTTTCTCCCGATTCAAACTCGAATCATAAATATGGTTTAGTTTTTCCTATCCGTGATGAAATGTCTACAAAATAAGCATGAAAACTACTGAATACCTGGGAATAAGTAATTTTGGAAAAACCGACAGGACCCTCCCCTTACACGTGTGAAAATTTAAAATTCAAACTCAATTTTGGAATTTTCTCCCGATTCAAACTCGAATCATAAATATGGTTCTGTTTTCCCTATCCGTGATGAAAATGTCTACAAAAAAAACATGAAAACTACTGAATACCTGGGAATAAGTAATTTTGGAAAAACCGACAGTACTCCCTTACACGTGTGAAAATTTAAAATTCAAACTCACGTTTCGAATTTTCTCCCGATTCAAACTCGAACAATAAATATGGTTCTGTTTTCCCTATACGTGATGAAAATGTCTACAAAATAAACATGAAAACTATTCAATGGATGGAAATAAGTAATTTTTGAAAAACCAACAGGACCGTCCCTTACACGTGTGAAAATTTAAAATTCAAACTCAATTTTGGAATTTTCTCCCGATTCAAACTCGAATAATAAATATGGTTCTGTTTTCCCTATCCGTGATGAAAATGTCTACAAAATAAACATGAAAACTATTCAATAGGTCGAAAAAAGTAATTTTGGAAAAACCGAGAGGACCCTCCCTTACACGTGTGAAAATTTAAAATTCAAACTCAATTTTGGAATTTTCTCCCGATTGAAACTCCAATGATAAATATGGTTCTGTATAACCTATCCGTGATGAAAATGTGTACAAAATAAACATGAAAACTATTGAATAGCTCGAAAAAAGTAATTTTGAAAAAACCGACAGGACCCCCCCCCCCTTACACGTGTGAAAATTTAAAAATCAAATTGAATTTTGTAATTTTCTCCCGATTCAAACTCCAATCATAAATATGGTTCTGTATAACCTATCCGTGATGAAAATGTGTACAAAATAAACATGAAAACTATTCAATAGCTCGAAAAAAGTAATTTTGGAAAACCCGACAGGACCCTCCCTAACACGTGTGAAAATTTAAAATTCAAACTCAATTTTGGAATTTTATCTCGATTCAAACTCCAATGATAAATATGGTTCAGTTTTCCCTATCCGTAATGAAAATGTCTAGAAAATAAACATGAAAACTATTCAATAGCTGGAAATAAGTAATTTTGGAAAAACCGACCGGACCCTCTCTTACACGTGTGAAAATTTAAAATTCAAACTCAATTTTGGAATTTTCTCCCGATTCAAACTCGAATCATAAATATGGTTCTGTTTTCCCTATCCGTGATGAAAATGTCTACAAAAAAAACATGAAAACTACTGAATACCTGGGAATAAGTAATTTTGGAAAAACCGACAGTACTCCCTTACACGTGTGAAAATTTAAAATTCAAACTCACGTTTCGAATTTTCTCCCGATTCAAACTCGAACAATAAATATGGTTCTGTTTTCCCTATACGTGATGAAAATGTCTACAAAATAAACATGAAAACTATTCAATGGATGGAAATAAGTAATTTTTGAAAAACCAACAGGACCGTCCCTTACACGTGTGAAAATTTAAAATTCAAACTCAATTTTGGAATTTTCTCCCGATTCAAACTCGAATCATAAATATGGTTCTGTTTTCCCTATCCGTGATGAAAATGTCTACAAAATAAACATGAAAACTATTCAATAGGTCGAAAAAAGTAATTTTGGAAAAACCGAGAGGACCCTCCCTTACACGTGTGAAAATTTAAAATTCAAACTCAATTTTGGAATTTTCTCCCGATTCAAACTCCAATGATAAATATGGTTCTGTATAACCTATCCGTGATGAAAATGTGTACAAAATAATCATGAAAACTATTCAATAGCTCGAAAAAAAGTAATTTTGGAAAAACCGACAGGACCCCCCCCCCCTTACACGTGTGAAAATTTAAAATTCAAATTGAATTTTGTAATTTTCTCCCGATTCAAACTCGAATCATAAATATGGTTTAGTTTTTCCTATCCGTGATGAAATGTCTACAAAATAAGCATGAAAACTACTGAATACCTGGGAATAAGTAATTTTGGAAAAACCGACAGGACCCTCCCCTTACACGTGTGAAAATTTAAAATTCAAACTCACGTTTCGAATTTTCTCCCGATTCAAACTTGAACAATAAATATGGTTCTGTTTTCCCTATACGTGATGAAAATGTGTACAAAATAAACATGAAAACTATTCAATAGCTCGAAAAAAGTAATTTTGGAAAAACCGACAGGACCCTCTGTTACACGTGTGAAAATTTAAAATTCAAACTCAATTTTGGAATTTTCTCCCGATTCAAACTCGAATAATAAATATGGTTCTGTTTTCCATATCCGTGATGAAAATGTCTACAAAATAAACATGAAAACTATTGAATAGCTGGAAATAAGTAATTTTGGAAAAACCGACAGGACCCTCTCTTACACGTGTGAAAATTTAAAATTCAAACACAATTTTGGAATTTTCTCCCGATTCAAACTCGAATCATAAATATGGTTTAGTTTTTCCTATCCGTGATGAAATGTCTACAAAATAAGCATGAAAACTACTGAATACCTGGGAATAAGTAATTTTGGAAAAACCGACAGGACCCTCCCCTTACACGTGTGAAAATTTAAAATTCAAACTCAATTTTGGAATTTTCTCCCGATTCAAACTCGAATAATAAATATGGTTCTGTTTTCCCTATCCGTGATGAAAATTTCTACAAAATAAACATTAAAACTATTCAATAGCTCAAAAAAAGTAATTTTGGAAAAACTGACAGGACCCTCCCTTACACGTGTGAAAATTTAAAATTCAAACTCAATTTTGGAATTTTATCTCGATTCAAACTCCAATGACAAATATGGTTCAGTTTTCCCTATCCGTAGGGAAAATATGTAGAAAATAAACATGAATACTATTCAATAGCTCGAAAAAAGTAATTTTGAAAAAACTGACAGGACCCGCTTTCCCCTTACACGTGTGAAAATTTAAAAATCAAATTGAATTTTGTAATTTTCTCCCGATTCAAACTCCAATCATAAATATGGTTTAGTTTTCCCTATCCGTGATGAAAATGTCTACAAAATAAACATGAAAACTACTGAATAGCTGGGAATAAGTAATTTTGGAAAAACCGACAGTACTCCCTTATATGTGTGAAAATTTAAATTCAAACTCAATTTTGGAATTTTCTGCCGATTCAAACTCGAATCATAAATATGGTTCTGTTTTCCCTATCCGTGATGAAAATGTCTACAAAAAAAACATGAAAACTACTGAATACCTGGGAATAAGTAATTTTGGAAAAACCGACAGTACTCCCTTACAAGTGTGAAAATTTAAAATTCAAACTCACGTTTCGAATTTTCTCTCGATTCAAACTCGAATAATAAATATGGTTCTGTTTTCCCTATCCGTAATGAAAATATCTAGAAAATAAAAATGAATACTATTGAATAGCTCGAAAAAAGTAATTTTGAAAAAACTGACAGGACCCCCCCCCCCTTACACGTGTGAAAATTTAAAATTCAAATTGAATTTTGTAATTTTCTCCTGATTCAAACTCCAATCATAAATATGGTTTAGTTTTCCCTATCCGTGATGAAAATGTCTACAAAATAAACATTAAAACTATTCAATAGGTCGAAAAAAGTAATTTTGGAAAAACCGACAGGACCCTCCCTTACACGTGTGAAAATTTAAAATTCAAACTCACGTTTCGAATTTTCTCCCGATTCAAACTCGAACAATAAATATGGTTCTGTTTTCCCTATACGTGATGAAAATGTGTACAAAATAAACATGAAAACTATTCAATAGCTCGAAAAAAGTAATTTTGGAAAAACCGACAGGACCCTCTGTTACACGTGTGAAAATTTAAAATTCAAACTCAATTTTGGAATTTTCTCCCGATTCAAACTCGAATAATAAATATGGTTCTGTTTTCCATATCCGTGATGAAAATGTCTACAAAATAAACATGAAAACTATTGAATAGCTGGAAATAAGTAATTTTGGAAAAACCGACAGGACCCTCTCTTACACGTGTGAAAATTTAAAATTCAAACACAATTTTGGAATTTTCTCCCGATTCAAACTCGAATCATAAATATGGTTTAGTTTTTCCTATCCGTGATGAAATGTCTACAAAATAAGCATGAAAACTACTGAATACCTGGGAATAAGTAATTTTGGAAAAACCGACAGGACCCTCCCCTTACACGTGTGAAAATTTAAAATTCAAACTCAATTTTGGAATTTTCTCCCGATTCAAACTCGAATAATAAATATGGTTCTGTTTTCCCTATCCGTGATGAAAATTTCTACAAAATAAACATTAAAACTATTCAATAGCTCAAAAAAAGTAATTTTCGAAAAACTGACAGGACCCTCCCTTACAAGTGTGAAAATTTAAAATTCAAACTTAATTTTGGAATTTTATCCCGATTAAAACTCCAATGATAAATATGGTTCAGTTTTCCCTATCCGTAATGAAAATATCTAGAAAATAAACATGAATACTATTCAATAGCACGAAAAAAGTAATTTTGAAAAAACTGACAGGACCCCCCCCCCCCACCCTTACACGTGTTAAAATTTAAAAATCAAATTGAATTTTGTAATTTTCTCCCGATTCAAACTCCAATCATAAATATGGTTCTGTATAACCTATCCGTGATGAAAATGTGTACAAAATAATCATGAAAACTATTCAATAGCTCGAAAAAAAGTAATGTTGGAAAAACCGACAGGACCCTCCCTTACACGTGTGAAAATTTAAAATTCAAACTCAATTTTGGAATTTTCTCCCGATTCAAACTCGAATAATAAATATGGTTCTGTTTTCCCTATCCTTGATGAAAATGTCTAGAAAATAAATATGAAAACTATTCAATAGCTCAAAAAAAGTAATTTTGGAAAAACTGACAGGACCCTCCCTTACACGTGTGAAAATTTAAAATTCAAACTCAATTTTGGAATTTTATCTCGATTCAAACTCCAATGACAAATATGGTTCAGTTTTCCCTATCCGTAACGAAAATATGTAGAAAATAAACATGAATACTATTCAATAGCTCGAAAAAAGTAATTTTGAAAAAACTGACAGGACCCGCTTTCCCCTTACACGTGTGAAAATTTAAAAATCAAACACAATTTTGGAATTTTCTCCCGATTCAAACTCGAATCATAAATATGGTTTAGTTTTCCCTATCCGTGATGAAAATGTCTACAAAATAAACATGAAAACTACTGAATAGCTGGGAATAAGTAATTTTGGAAAAACCGACAGTACTCCCTTATATGTGTGAAAATTTAAATTCAAACTCAATTTTGGAATTTTCTCCCGATTCAAACTCGAATCATAAATATGGTTCTGTTTTCCCTATCCGTGATGAAAATGTCTACAAAAAAAACATGAAAACTACTGAATAGCTGGGAATAAGTAATTTTGGAAAAACCGACAGTACTCCCTTACACGTGTGAAAATTTAAAATTCAAACTCACGTTTCGAATTTTCTCTCGATTCAAACTCGAATAATAAATATGGTTCTGTTTTCCCTATCCGTAATGAAAATATCTAGAAAATAAACATGAATACTATTGAATAGCTCGAAAAAAGTAATTTTGAAAAAACTGACAGGACCCCCCCCCCTTACACGTGTGAAAATTTAAAATTCAAATTGAATTTTGTAATTTTCTCCCGATTCAAACTCGAATCATAAATATGGTTTAGTTTTCCCTATCCGTGATGAAAATGTCTACAAAGTAAACATTAAAACTATTCAATAGGTCGAAAAAAGTAATTTTGGAAAAACCGACAGGACCCTCCCTTACACGTGTGAAAATTTAAAATTCAAACTCACGTTTCGAATTTTCTCCCGATTCAAACTCGAACAATAAATATGGTTCTGTTTTCCCTATACGTGATGAAAATGTGTACAAAATAAACATGAAAACTATTCAATAGCTCGAAAAAAGTAATTTTGAAAAAACTGACAGGACCCCCCCCCCACCCTTACACGTGTTAAAATTGAAAAATCAAATTGAATTTTGTAATTTTCTCCCGATTCAAACTCCAATCATAAATATGGTTATGTACGACCTATCCGTGATGAAAATGTGTACAAAATAAACATGAAAACTATTCAATAGCGCGAAAAAAGTAATTTTGAAAAAACCGACAGGACCCCCCCCCCCTACACGTGTGAAAATTTAAAAATCAAATTGAATTTTGTAATTTTCTTCCGATTCAAACTCCAATCATAAATATGGTTCTGTATAACCTATCCGTGATGAAAATGTGTACAAAATAAACATGAAAACTATTCAATAGCTCGAAAAAGGTAATTTTGGAAAACCCGACAGGACCCTCCCTAACACGTGTGAAAATTTAAAATTCAAACTCAATTTTGGAATTTTATCTCGATTCAAACTCCAATGATAAATATGGTTCAGTTTTCCCTATCCGTAATGAAAATGTCTAGAAAATAAACATGAAAACTATTCAATAGCTGGAAATAAGTAATTTTGAAAAAACCGACCGGACCCTCTCTTACACGTGTGAAAATTTAAAATTCAAACTCAATTTTGGAATTTTCTCCTGATTCAAACTCGAATAATAAATATGGTTCTGTTTTCCTTATCTGTGATGAAAATGTCTACAAAATAAACATGAAAACTATTTTATAGCTCGAAAAAAGTAATTTTGGAAAAACCGACAGGACCCTCCCCTTACACATGTGAAAATTTAAAATTCAAACTGAATTTTGGAATTTTCTCCCCATTCAAACTCGAATAATAAATATGGTTCTGTATAACCTATCCGTGATGAAAATGTGTACAAAATAAACATGAAAACTATTCAATAGCTCGAAAAAAGTAATTTTGGAAAAAACCGACAGGACCCCACCCCCCTTACACGTGTGAAAAATTAAAATTCAAACTCAATTTTGGAATTTTCTCCCCATTCAAACTCGAATAATAAATATGGTTCTGTTTTCCCTATACGTGATGAAAATGTCTACAAAATAAATATGAAAACTATTCAATAGCTCAAAAAAAGTAATTTTGGAAAAACCGACAGGACCCTCCCTTACACGTGTGAAAATTTAAAATTCAAACTCAATTTTGGAATTTTATCTCGATTCAAACTCCAATGACAAATATGGTTCAGTTTTCCCTATCCGTAATGAAAATATCTAGAAAATAAACATGAATACTATTCAATAGCTCGAAAAAAGTAATTTTGAAAAAACTGACAGGACCCCCTTCCCCCTTACACGTGTGAAAATTTAAAAATCAAATTGAATTTTGTAATTTTCTCCCGATTCAAACTCCAATCATAAATATGGTTTAGTTTTCCCTATCCGTGATGAAAATGTCTACAAAATAAACATGAAAACTACTGAATAGCTGGGAATAAGTAATTTTGGAAAAACCGACAGGACCCTCTGTTACACGTGTGAAAATTTAAAATTCAAACTCAATTTTGGAATTTTCTCCCGATTCAAACTCGAATAATAAATATGGTTCTGTTTTCCATATCCGTGATGAAAATGTCTACAAAATAAACATGAAAACTATTGAATAGCTGGAAATAAGTAATTTTGGAAAAACCGACAGGACCCTCTCTTACACGTGTGAAAATTTAAAATTCAAACACAATTTTGGAATTTTCTCCCGATTCAAACTCGAATCATAAATATGGTTTAGTTTTTCCTATCCGTGATGAAATGTCTACAAAATAAGCATGAAAACTACTGAATACCTGGGAATAAGTAATTTTGGAAAAACCGACAGGACCCTCCCCTTACAAGTGTGAAAATTTAAAATTCAAACTTAATTTTGGAATTTTATCCCGATTAAAACTCCAATGATAAATATGGTTCAGTTTTCCCTATCCGTAATGAAAATATCTAGAAAATAAACATGAATACTATTCAATAGCACGAAAAAAGTAATTTTGAAAAAACTGACAGGACCCCCCCCCCCCCAACCTTACACGTGTTAAAATTTAAAAATCAAATTGAATTTTGTAATTTTCTCCCGATTCAAACTCCAATCATAAATATGGTTCTGTATAACCTATCCGTGATGAAAATGTGTACAAAATAATCATGAAAACTATTCAATAGCTCGAAAAAAAGTAATGTTGGAAAAACCGACAGGACCCTCCCTTACACGTGTGAAAATTTAAAATTCAAACTCAATTTTGGAATTTTATCTCGATTCAAACTCCAATGACAAATATGGTTCAGTTTTCCCTATCCGTAACGAAAATATGTAGAAAATAAACATGAATACTATTCAATAGCTCGAAAAAAGTAATTTTGAAAAAACTGACAGGACCCGCTTTCCCCTTACACGTGTGAAAATTTAAAAATCAAATTGAATTTTGTAATTTTCTCCCGATTCAAACTCCAATCATAAATATGGTTTAGTTTTCCCTATCCGTGATGAAAATGTCTACAAAATAAACATGAAAACTACTGAATAGCTGGGAATAAGTAATTTTGGAAAAACCGACAGTACTCCCTTATATGTGTGAAAATTTAAATTCAAACTCAATTTTGGAATTTTCTCCCGATTCAAACTCGAATCATAAATATGGTTCTGTTTTCCTTATCCGTGATGAAAATGTCTACAAAAAAAACATGAAAACTACTGAATAGCTGGGAATAAGTAATTTTGGAAAAACCGACAGTACTCCCTTACACGTGTGAAAATTTAAAATTCAAACTCACGTTTCGAATTTTCTCTCGATTCAAACTCGAATAATAAATATGGTTCTGTTTTCCCTATCCGTAATGAAAATATCTAGAAAATAAACATGAATACTATTGAATAGCTCGAAAAAAGTAATTTTGAAAAAACTGACAGGACCCCCCCCCCCTTACACGTGTGAAAATTTAAAATTCAAATTGAATTTTGTAATTTTCTCCCGATTCAAACTCGAATCATAAATATGGTTTAGTTTTCCCTATCCGTGATGAAAATGTCTACAAAGTAAACATTAAAACTATTCAATAGGTCGAAAAAAGTAATTTTGGAAAAACCGACAGGACCCTCCCTTACACGTGTGAAAATTTAAAATTCAAACTCACGTTTCGAATTTTCTCCCGATTCAAACTCGAACAATAAATATGGTTCTGTTTTCCCTATACGTGATGAAAATGTGTACAAAATAAACATGAAAACTATTCAATAGCTCGAAAAAAGTAATTTTGAAAAAACTGACAGGACCCCCCCCCCACCCTTACACGTGTTAAAATTGAAAAATCAAATTGAATTTTGTAATTTTCTCCCGATTCAAACTCCAATCATAAATATGGTTATGTACGACCTATCCGTGATGAAAATGTGTACAAAATAAACATGAAAACTATTCAATAGCGCGAAAAAAGTAATTTTGAAAAAACCGACAGGACCCCCCCCCCTACACGTGTGAAAATTTAAAAATCAAATTGAATTTTGTAATTTTCTTCCGATTCAAACTCCAATCATAAATATGGTTCTGTATAACCTATCCGTGATGAAAATGTGTACAAAATAAACATGAAAACTATTCAATAGCTCGAAAAAGGTAATTTTGGAAAACCCGACAGGACCCTCCCTAACACGTGTGAAAATTTAAAATTCAAACTCAATTTTGGAATTTTATCTCGATTCAAACTCCAATGATAAATATGGTTCAGTTTTCCCTATCCGTAATGAAAATGTCTAGAAAATAAACATGAAAACTATTCAATAGCTGGAAATAAGTAATTTTGAAAAAACCGACCGGACCCTCTCTTACACGTGTGAAAATTTAAAATTCAAACTCAATTTTGGAATTTTCTCCTGATTCAAACTCGAATAATAAATATGGTTCTGTTTTCCTTATCTGTGATGAAAATGTCTACAAAATAAACATGAAAACTATTTTATAGCTCGAAAAAAGTAATTTTGGAAAAACCGACAGGACCCTCCCCTTACACATGTGAAAATTTAAAATTCAAACTCAATTTTGGAATTTTCTCCCCATTCAAACTCGAATAATAAATATGGTTCTGTATAACCTATCCGTGATGAAAATGTGTACAAAATAAACATGAAAACTATTCAATAGCTCGAAAAAAGTAATTTTGGAAAAAACCGACAGGACCCCACCCCCCTTACACGTGTGAAAAATTAAAATTCAAACTCAATTTTGGAATTTTCTCCCCATTCAAACTCGAATAATAAATATGGTTCTGTTTTCCCTATACGTGATGAAAATGTCTACAAAATAAATATGAAAACTATTCAATAGCTCAAAAAAAGTAATTTTGGAAAAACCGACAGGACCCTCCCTTACACGTGTGAAAATTTAAAATTCAAACTCAATTTTGGAATTTTATCTCGATTCAAACTCCAATGACAAATATGGTTCAGTTTTCCCTATCCGTAATGAAAATATCTAGAAAATAAACATGAATACTATTCAATAGCTCGAAAAAAGTAATTTTGAAAAAACTGACAGGACCCCCTTCCCCCTTACACGTGTGAAAATTTAAAAATCAAATTGAATTTTGTAATTTTCTCCCGATTCAAACTCCAATCATAAATATGGTTTAGTTTTCCCTATCCGTGATGAAAATGTCTACAAAATAAACATGAAAACTACTGAATAGCTGGGAATAAGTAATTTTGGAAAAACCGACAGTACTCCCTTATATGTGTGAAAATTTAAATTCAAACTCAATTTTGGAATTTTCTCCCGATTCAAACTCGAATCATAAATATGGTTCTGTTTTCCCTATCCGTGATGAAAATGTCTACAAAAAAAACATGAAAACTACTGAATACCTGGGAATAAGTAATTTTGGAAAAACCGACAGTACTCCCTTACACGTGTGAAAATTTAAAATTCAAACTCACGTTTCGAATTTTCTCCCGATTCAAACACGAACAATAAATATGGTTCTGTTTTCCCTATACGTGATGAAAATGTCTACAAAATAAACATGAAAACTATTCAATAGATGGAAATAAGTAATTTTGGAAAAACCGACAGGACCCTCTCTTACACGTGTGAAAATTTAAAATTCAAACACAATTTTGGAATTTTCTCCCGATTCAAACTCGAATCATAAATATGGTTTAGTTTTTCCTATCCGTGATGAAATGTCTACAAAATAAGCATGAAAACTACTGAATACCTGGGAATAAGTAATTTTGGAAAAACCGACAGGACCCTCCCCTTACACGTGTGAAAATTTAAAATTCAAACTCAATTTTGGAATTTTCTCACGATTCAAACTCGAATAATAAATATGGTTCTGTTTTCCCTATCCGTGATGAAAATTTCTACAAAATAAACATTAAAACTATTCAATAGCTCAAAAAAAGTAATTTTGGAAAAACTGACAGGACCCTCCCTTACAAGTGTGAAAATTTAAAATTCAAACTCAATTTTGGAATTTTATCCCGATTAAAACACCAATGATAAATATGGTTCAGTTTTCCCTATCCGTAATGAAAATATCTAGAAAATAAACATGAATACTATTCAATAGCTCGAAAAAAGTAATTTTGAAAAAACTGACAGGACCCCCCCCCACCCTTACACGTTTTAAAATTTAAAAATCAAATTGAATTTTGTAATTTTCTCCCGATTCAAACTCCAATCATAAATATGGTTCTGTACAACCTATCCGTGATGAAAATGTGTACAAAATAAACATGAAAACTATTCAATAGCTCGAAAAAAGTAATTTTGAAAAAACCGACAGGACCCCCCCCCCTTACACGTGTGAAAATTTAAAAATCAAATTGAATTTTGTAATTTTCTCCCGATTCAAACTCCAATCATAAATATGGTTCTGTATAACCTATCCGTGATGAAAATGTGTACAAAATAAACATGAAAACTATTCAATAGCTCGAAAAAGGTAATTTTGGAAAACCCGACAGGACCCTCCCTAACACGTGTGAAAATTTAAAATTCAAACTCAATTTTGGAATTTTATCTCGATTCAAACTCCAATGATAAATATGGTTCAGTTTTCCCTATCCGTAATGAAAATGTCTAGAAAATAAACATGAAAACTATTCAATAGCTGGAAATAAGTAATTTTGAAAAAACCGACCGGACCCTCTCTTACACGTGTGAAAATTTAAAATTCAAACTCAATTTTGGAATTTTCTCCCCATTCAAACTCGAATAATAAATATGGTTCTGTATAACCTATCCGTGATGAAAATGTGTACAAAATAAACATGAAAACTATTCAATAGCTCGAAAAAAGTAATTTTGGAAAAAACCGACAGGACCCCCTTCCCCCTTACACGTGTGAAAATTTAAAAATCAAATTGAATTTTGTAATTTTCTCCCGATTCAAACTCCAATCATAAATATGGTTCTGTACAACCTATCCTTGATGAAAATGTCTACAAAAAAAACATGAAAACTACTGAATACCTGGGAATAAGTAATTTTGGAAAAACCGACAGTACTCCCTTACACGTGTGAAAATTTAAAATTCAAACTCACGTTTCGAATTTTCTCCCGATTCAAACTCGAACAATAAATATGGTTCTGTTTTCCCTATACGTGATGAAAATGTCTACAAAATAAACATGAAAACTATTCAAAGGATGGAAATAAGTAATTTTTGAAAAACCAACAGGACCGTCCGTCCCTTACACGTGTGAAAATTTAAAATTCAAACTCAATTTTGGAATTTTCTCCCGATTCAAACTCCAATGATAAATATGGTTCTGTATAACCTATCCGTGATGAAAATGTGTACAAAATAATCATGAAAACTATTCAATAGCTCGAAAAAAAGTAATTTTGGAAAAACCGACAGGACCCTCCCTTACACGTGTGAAAATTTAAAATTCAAACTCAATTTTGGAATTTTCTCCCGATTCAAACTCGAATAATAAATATGGTTCTGTTTTCCCTATCCTTGATGAAAATGTCTAGAAAATAAATATGAAAACTATTCAATAGCTCAAAAAAAGTAATTTTGGAAAAACCGACAGGACCCTCTGTTACACGTGTGAAAATTTAAAATTCAAACTCAATTTTGGAATTTTCTCCCAATTCAAACTCGAATAATAAAT